>NC_056749.1:530252467-530482467 GCF_019279795.1 Protopterus annectens | reverse complement strand
ATGAGTATTTTTGCTGATAGATTGAAGACAATTATCCCGCATTATAGACATAGATCAGACGGGCTTCATTGTAAATAGAAATACTTTTGATAATATAAGAAGAACTTTAACATTAATTGATTTTGCAAATAGGAAAAAGAAAGATTTAACACTTATTAGTCTTAATATAGGTTCAGCATTTGATTCAGTAAGTTGGGACTATCTGTTTACCTTACTGAAATGCACAAATTTCTCTGATGCATTTGTAAATTTAATTGAGCATTTATACAAAGGAACGCTGGCTTATATTAAGGTAGGAACATATGTTTCACAAAAATACCCATTCTTAAAGGTACAAAGCAAGGATGTCCACTTTCTCCACTATTATTCACTTTAGTAATGGAGCCTTGGGCTAATTTGATTAGAAACAGTACTGATATAGAGGGTTTTGAAATAGAAGAAAATACAACATCAAAAATTCAACTTTTTGCAGATGATGTTCTAATTACATCAGCAGGATCTAATTCTTCTATGCAGCCTTTATTTGATAAAATGATGAATTTTAAAAGTATTTCTGGTTTAATATTCAATGAAGAAAAACTAAAATACTACCTATATATACACGAAAAAATACTCTCATTAGTGATTTTACTAAATATGTACCCAACTCAGGTCAGATAACTTATTTAGGTATAATACTATCTAAAGATATTAAATCTATTATATATAATAACTATAATACCTGTTTTCTTAATATACAAAATCTTTTTAATACCTGAAATAATATGTTTTTACTATGGAGGAGAGACTTACAATTATTAAAATGATAATATTCCCCAAGATTTTATACTTAATACAATCAATAATACTTTCACCTACAAAATAACTATCAAGAAACTGAATACACTAATGTTAAATTTCTTATGGGCACCTAATAGACCTAGGATTGCATTAAAGAAACATACTAATAGCTGGTCTCAAGGGGTATTTCTTTTCCAGACTTTAATTTATATATTATCTCTTCTATTATAAAAGTTATTACTTTATTAATAGATCGGTCATATGTCGCAAAATGGAAAGATTATTGGGAGCTAATTAGTATGCACTTCATGAAAATCTCCTTAACACATAAAAATATGATTATAAATAACTCCATGTTGTGGTTGCTAAAGGAATTTTGTACTTCACCTATTACACCTAAACATATGGTCTGTTACCCATTAAATATTATTATTAGTTATCGTAACTTTATATTCATGCACCCTAAGTATAGGGAATGGAATTTTATTGTATTCCTATAATTTATACTCAGGGTATGCTTATGTCATCTACTTCTGAAGGAGCTCATTTAGCTATAGATAATAATCTAAAGTACTGGTATCAGCTGATATCTGATAATAAAGTTAAAAATCTAGATTTCTTAAAACAAGAATTTGATCTAAGAGAAACTTGCTGGTTAGAGGTTCAGATCTTTAGACAACATCTCATTGATAGAATAGATCTAATGTCTATAACAGTTAAAGAATCTATTCCAAAACTGATTGATTACTTGATAATAAATTTACAGCATAAAGTTTCTGATAAAGGTAAACTTTCATATATACATAAAATTATCAGACAAGAAACTTTTACAATGTAGATTCATACTGGAATTATTTCACCTCTATTAATGGGGACCCACCAACTCAACAAGATAAACAATATATATTGGAATCTGCTTATAGAACTACATCTTCCATTGTCTGGAGACTTTATACATGGAAATTTTTACATAGATCTTTTATACACCTTTGATGATGAATAAAATTAATAATAAAGATAATCTATGTAAGAGATGTAATGTAGAAATTAATGCTGACTGGGCTCATATGTTTTATGACTGTATGAAGTTGAAAGAATACTGGAAGTCAATTAATGAATTTTTGCAGGCTCTTTTTACAGATAATTTCATTATTTCTAAGTCTCTTATATTATTCAACACACCTGTACCTCAATGTGTTAAAAGATTAAGCTTCCCTTGTTATGGTCTGTCCTAGCAGTGGCTAGGAAAATAATAACTAGAAATTGGATTTCAGATACACCTCCTTCGTTCAATGAATTTAAAAATGTTATGAATATAATGCGTCATATGGAAATAAGCACAATTAGAATGAGAACAACTAGAAAAACATCACATTTTATTGTATGGGATAATTTACAAAATTTGTTAAAAAAATTCTAATTTCAATAGCACAGTATTTTAGTTTAATTAACTGATCTGATTGTAGTGGATGTCTTTGTAAATACTTTAGTTGTTTTGTTGAATATTATAATAATACCTATTTTTAATTATTTGTATAAAATTGTTATGATATTTCTCTTATATGTTAAAACAATAAACTTGTTTTGAAAAAAAAATTCCCCTTCATTCTACTGTGATTGTAACACAAATTTTGAGACCCTTTGCAATAAATGAAAACAATGCAGGAATTCCTCAAAGTCTGCTTCATTTTACTGTGAATATACAGGGAAATTTATGAGGCCTTGGGGTATTTTAACTATATTTCTTGCAATGTACTTTACATTGCTAGCTGCTTTGTTGGCTCAGCCATTAATACAGGAAAGACTAGTACAGCTGTAAGAGAAATGCAACAGGTGTAACTAAAAAGAAGTTATGTTCTCACCATAACGTTCTATCGGTGTTGTCAATCTTCATTCATTCTTGACAGCTGGGTTTCGGTTCTGGCCTCGGAACCAACTCAGCCAATATAACAAGCTCGTACCAGCCAGAAACTCTTGAGCTAAGGTTACCCATAGTGCCTCTCTTCCCTTCCCTTCAGATCGAGTTTGCCTGTAGAAATAATAAAGCGGAAGCTTTGTCTGAGTAACTACCCAGTCATAGTACCAGGACTAGTTCCAAACCTCCAGGAGTCTTTGCAGGGGGTAGGAGGGTGAGATGTCAAGAATGAATAAGATCGGCAACACAGGTGGAATGTTATGGTAAGAACATAACTTCTTTATCTGATGTTGTCCATCTTCATTCATTCATAACAGCTGGAACAGAGTCCCTAGCTACTTTATGTCCTGGGAGACCCTATGGCAGGATATTTCTGAGCACCTTAGAGCCAAAGGATGCTCTTCCCCTGGAGACCATGTCCAGTTTGTAATGAGGAATAAAGTTACAAGGGGTAGCCCAAGTAGCTGGTGAGAAAATGTCATCCATAAAGGCTCTTGAATGAAAGGCTACTGAAGTGGAAACTGATCTGATGGAGTTAATCTTGACTTTAACTGATAAACAAAGGTGATACAATCTCTCAACCATTTTGACAAAGTGACTCTGGAAATGGGCTTCTCTAACCTAGGACCTGAAAAAGACAGGAACAGTTTATTCAATTTTCTGAATGACTTAGTCCCGTCCAAGTAAAAACGTAATTGTCTTAATTGTCTATGCACATCCAACAAATGCAAACAATGTTCCCCTTTATTTGAAAAGTTTGGGAAGAAAACTGGCAGGTCCATTGACTGGTTAATATTTAAATCTGAGATAACTTTGGGTAGAAAGGAGGGGTTAAGTCTGAAGGTATACTCTCTTTTTGTGAAAAATAATGCACGGTCGCTTTACACACAAGGCCTGTGATTATAATATTTTCCTGGCTGAGGAGATGGCTATCAGGAATAAGGTCTTCCAAGACAAAAATTTTATGTCACAGGTGGGTGCTAGCTCAAAAGGTTGACGAATTAAAGCTTTTAAGACTAACGTCAAACTCCAAGGCTCAAAGGGTTCTTTAAAGGGTGGTTTTAAATGAATGACTCCCTTTAAGAAGGTTTTGCAGAGATGGTGAGATATCAAGGAAATCATCATCAAATCCATTATGGAAATTTGAAATAACTGCTAAATGGACTCTGACAGTAGAAGCTGAGGCTCCTAACTGGAGCAAAGTTGACAAATATTCCATCACTTTATTAACTGGGGCTGAAAAGAGGTCAAGCTTTTTGAGACCAGATCACAAATCTGTTCCATTTACTATGATAAAGTTTCCTGGTGGTAATGATTGGCTCTCAGCTGGAAGCGCAGATATCTTCTGGAGCATTTGTCCATTTTTATGTGGTAATACGCATCCTGAAGATCTATCAATCACATCCAATCATCTTTTTCCAGAATTGGAAGGATACACTAAACCGTGATCATCCAGAATTTTGCCTGTCTGACAAACCTGTTCAAGATACTGAGGTCCAGAATTGGCCTCTAGTCCCCTGTCTGTTTTGGCACTAAAAAACCTTGAGTAAATTCCAGATCTACTTGGCCTGGTAGGATTGTTTGGATGACTCTTTTCTTGAGCAGCTTTAGAATTTCTTGAGCTGCTGCATCCCTCTGACTGGGTGGAACTTTGGGTATTCGCCTTTGCGGCCTTGGTTAAAGATCGAAGGGGATATGGTAACCTTTGCTAATTATTCTCTGCATCCAGGAATTTGATGTTATTGAGTGCCAGTCTAAGTGGTGCAGAGATCATCATCCCAGATTGCTTCCAGAGGCAAGCAATCAGACCGCTCTTCAGGAGTGCTGACAGTGCTGGCCAGAGAAGGAATCCCTTGGAGCCCTTGTTCTGCAGGCCCCCCTCTGCCACGGGAGAGGCGTCTTCCTGATGAGCTCCCCCTCTGCCCTGGGGAGAAAACTCGCTATATGTGCCACGAAAAGGCCCTTGTGACTTCCTGAACCACATCTTTCCACTTCTCTGATTCCTGATATAGGATACTTGAGGACTGGAAAAATGTACGTCCACAGAAGAAAGAGTCTTTCCGTCCTTCTCACACCTGGCTAATGTGTCTTTAACTTTGGGGCCAAACAGAGAAGCATCATCAATCAATGGGAGCGTTGACAAAGGAAGACGTAAAGGGGGTCCACGAAGCCGCACAACTACATCCAGGCATGACGTCTCATGACAACGCCTGCACCCGTTGCTCTGGCCACCCCTTCAGTTGTATGAGCAATCAGCCACATGGACGAGTTAGAGATGGATTCTAGGGTGGCAAGCTGGGAGGCAACCTTGCCGTGTACCTCATCAGACACAGGTTCCAGAGAGTTCAGTGATCAGGTCCCTTTGAAGACGGGTAAAATGTGCCAAATAATTCAACGACTGTATGGCAAAGGTTGTTGAAGCATAAACCCGCTTCCCTAACCTGTCCAAAGTCAGAGAGTCTAGGTTTGGAGGATAGACAGTAGGACTCTCCTCTGCAAGTTCCTTCTTAGTGGCCGTCGTCACCACCAAAACATCTACCGCCAAACCCTTAGACCAGTGAGGGTAATCCTCTGGGGGGGGGGGTATTTTGTCAGGTCTCCGGCAGACTGGCTCAATGGTGTCAGGGGCCTTCCAAGCATGCTGCACGATGAGTTTGAATAACTCATCTGCAGGCAGGGTCACCCAGGAAGTAGAGGGTTGGAGACGGAAAGCCTGCAAGAAGACAGATTCCTCAAATGAAGGGTTGGTGGGCTTTCAGTCACTCCTCTGCTTTAAGATTTCTAGTATGTCTCCAAAGAAGACATCCTCAGGGGGTGACTGTGGGGAACCTTCCCCTTCATTGTAATCCATATCTTTGGTGAGAGATTCTTCCGGTGAATCAAAGTGCTTCCTCTTTCATGATCTCTTAAGGGGTGGCTCATTGGGGGGGGGGGGGAGTCTGAAGACTACGCCAAAAGAGAGGGTACCCTGTGGTAGGGTATCTCGCTGCTCCTGTGCCTGTTAGCCCAGAGTAGTAGACTGTGACAGCTGAAAGCCAGTGGACACACATATAGTCTGAAGAGGACTCCAAAAGAGAGGGTACCCTGTGGTAAGGTATCTCGCTGCTCCTGTGCCTGTTACCCCAGAGTAGTAGACTGTGACAGCTGAAAGCCAGAGGACACACATATATTCCGGCAGCGAGGGTGCCAACTGTGAGCCTTCTGAGGTGAGCACTCTCTCCATAATCTGGAAGGCAGGCCTGACTGAAGAGGGATGGGAGCCTGGAACCAAAATAGGCAACCTAGGAACTACACCCGGCACCGAGCCCACCTCCAGAGAAGGAGCCGCGAGAGGACTCGAAGCTGTCAAAGCAACCGGAACCATAGATGGCACCATGAAAAAAAATCGGTGCCATGCTAGGGATTCCAGCGCCGGCAGCCAAGTCACGGTCCCATGGGTGGGTTGGCTCTGACTGAGAGTAGGTTCCAGAACCACTGTGAGATGCACCAACGGTACTGAAGTAGATGGCACCGGGAGGGCCGTCGGCATCGAGAGCTCCAAGTCCTGCAGGGAGGTTAGAGGAGGAGGAAGACAAGTTGGGAGTCTGTGGAGAAAAAACTTCGGCTCCGGTGGAAGGGAGATCCTAGATGGGGTTGGAACGCCTCTGGCCGCCAAGAGCTGATCCACCAATCTCACTATATAAAGCTCTGAAAGAGTCCTGGTAGAACTAATGGACATCCCTGAGGGCGATTCTGGTCAATCAGTAAAGGGACTGAGTTGCTGTCCAACAACAAAGGGGTCAAGAGATGGGGAATACAGAGTCATGGCTAGGGTTTCGACCTTCAGCAATGTGGTCAAATGACCAGAAGGTTGTGATAGAAGGGAAGTGACCAATTTTAATGGGGAAGCTATTGTTGGTGCTGAGAGGGTCAGCAGTAAAGTGGAAGGGGTCGGTACTGTGGCAACTGCACTCGGTTCCACGGACAAGGACGGCACTGTGGAGGGGGTTCACAGACTCCGGTACCGAAACAAATGTTAGTGCCAATTTAGGTTGTTTATTCTTTGGTTCAGTATGAACCTGGCCTTTAAAAGTTTTCGGTTCATGTGAACGAGGAGATGTTAGGACCACTTGGCTCCTCTTCTTTGTTTCTTTCTTAGGAGGTTTTGACACCTCCGTCTCAGACAAAGCCTCCAAAAAAGGGGTTCTTAACAAACCCTTTAAGATCAATTTGGACCTGTAAATGTGGCACTCAAACAATATACGCAGAACAGATGCCCATCTTAGTTGGGCTTCTTCCTACCACATTTGTCACATTGTTTAAAGCCTGTAGTACCTTTTTTGTCAGCCATGTCAAAAAAACAAATTACCACAGTGAAAGTTGTTCATGCGATCTCTCATACAGACACATCATGATAGAGAGAACAGCAAATGAAAGTTTTTTTTTTTTTTTTTTAAATACCAACAATGGTAACGTAGGAATACCCAAAAGGGTAGAGAGGAAAAAAGGAAGAAGAAGAGGGGAAGAATACCAACACTGGTATTAGAGAATTACCAGAGGTAAGAGGGAAGGGAGAGGCCTACATCAACTATAGTAAAGTAATGCCAGAAAAATGGAAATAAGGGATGATAATAGCACTCACACACTAATTCAAATTTATCTATTAAAGCAACTAATAACAACGTTTTTTAAGAAAGAAAAACAGCGAAAAATATACACACTTAAAAAGAGCAGGTCTTGATAAGTCTTGAAACTCTGTGTGGCAAACGAGCTCTGGGGGGAAAGGAAGATAGGTATAACCTTAGCTTGAGAGTTTCTGGCTGGAGCAAGCTTGTTATATTGGCCGAGTCGGTTCCAAGGACAGAACTGAAACCCAAATGTCATGAATTGAACACATCAGATGCAATTTTTAAAAGGACAAAATACAAATTTTATATTAACATCTACAACAGTATCACATAGTCTACTCCTAAGGATCAGACAATATATTAGCAAATTTAGTGCTAACTGTACCCCACTCACGTAACCACATTACTGTCCCCCTTAATCCCTGAAATCACCTTGGAAAGAGTCTTACAACCCAATTCAAAGGCTAAAAATAATACTTTTATGGGAACAAACAACATACCAGGCTGCATTCTCATCAGTTGCAAGTACGCACTATCCAAAATATTAATTTAACTGTTTAACTTCAACCTATCCCCAGGTATAAGCCTGGAGAATGGACACTGACATCCCTACAGAAGGGTGACCCCTCTATATTCTCAGACAATTACAGGCATATTAACTGTACCAGCCTTAAAAGTAAAGTCATGGATGAAACATATCATAGCAGAACTCATTTCTACAGACAGAGACAGCTTAACTGATCTACACTCCAATTAGTTTGACTTTGTGAAGGGCAGGTCCTGAATTCTGAACCAAGTAAGCTTCTTTGAAAAGGTTACAGAGGCTGTGGACAGTGGTTGCTCAGTGGTTATTGCTTATAATGACCTGGCCAAGGATCTTGCCACTAACCTCCCCATGCTGGTATTATTAAAAAAAATCAGACAAACTTAAAAACTCCTGCATTATCCATTGCAAATTGGTTACCCAACAGATTGCAGGTTATAAAAGTTGTCGGCACCCTTTTTGAATATAAACTTGTAAACAGTGGGGTACTGCAGGAATCAGTGATGGGCCCTCTTCTGTTCGGCATTTATTTTGCACACATCTAATCCAATATCTCAATAATGCAGTTGGCCAAGTTTGATGATGATCACAAGATGGGCACTGTTACCTGCACATCCACTGACAATAAACAGCAAGAGCTGGAAAATGCACACACCTGGTGCACTCAGAACAGTCTAAAGCTACATGCAAAAAAGTGCAAAGCAACAGTGCTCGACAAAAAAAAACTGTTCCCACCTCGTGTTATAAAGGGCACTCCTATTTAGATCGATGTGGTCATAAGAGACGTGGGTACTTAAACAACTCTCTGTCAACTGATCATATTTCCACTATATTCAGGGAATTCTTCTATTTGCCTCAGTTAATTTTCGAGGGAATATCTTCAAGACCCAAAGAAGTCATCCCATCACTGTATTTTTTCCTTATCATATCCATCACTGACTACAATGCCACCTTTGGAATGCATAAATCCATATCACACATCTGGCAAGGACCCAAAGATACCTCACTAAGAAAATTATAGGCCTTTAATCCTTCAATGATCCCAACAGATTAGCATGGCTCTCCTTACAATGAGTAGCCTATAGACAGCACTGAGGTGAACTGTCTCATGCTTTTCAAGCCATGTAAAACCCAATCGTATTTGACCACCTGTTTATTTGTAAAACCAGTGGCTCTACATATGCCAGCACCTGGAACCTAAACCTACACCAACAAATACACAAAACTTCCTGGACAGACAGGTTCCTAACTCAACATATTCCCAACCTATGGAGAAAGTTACCACTACAGGTCAAACACAGTACTGATTTGAATACCCTTAAGGCTAGTCTTGACGACTGGATGGATAAATGCAAATTTACACCAGGATTATCATGTACAGCTCTGCTCAATTTGTGAAGTGAGCAGTATTACCTGCTTCAAAAAGGAGGCACAAACTTTCAAGTGTGCTTGCCTACAAGAGTATAAAGCTATCCATCTTATGATCCTTGTGATCATTTGCTAAACTGCTCCCATGTCCCTTTGCTCTGTTGAAATTTTAGGAGATTTTTATGTCATGTGCTATACTGTATTACTTTGAATGCCCATGGACGTGGTCTGAATAACACTCCATTTTTTCTCTAAGCAATTTGTTACTACCCTTTTCTAAAGATCCTATGGCTTTAAAAATAATGCTACTAACAAAGGGGAAAGAGGACATCCTTGCCTGGTTCCTCTGTTCAGACACAATTTGTCAGATAGGAACCCTCCCACTTTAATTTTTGCCTCTGATCCCTCATATATCCTCCTAACTAACATTACTGTATTGGAATACAAATGCTTCCATTGCCCTATTCATAAAAACCCAGCTTACTCTTTTGAATGCTTTCTCTGCATCAAGACCCACCGACAAATGTAGTAATTTCTTACATTCGGCTTCCCTCTGAATCATCACTGTTCTATTAATGTTGTCAAATGCTTGCCTCTCTTCCACAAAACCACAGTGATCCATTAACTATCAATTTTGGCAAAACCTTTGCCACTCTTTTAGCCATTATAGACAAACACTTTATAATCATGACTTACAACTGAAATAGGCCTACATGAAGCTGGGTCTGATGGGTCTTCATTGTCTTTAGACAGCACAGCCACCACAGCTTTCTTCCAGGATGCTGGTGCTTCCCCTCCTTTTAAAATACTGTTAAACAAAACCTTCCAGACCTTTATTACTTTCTTGCCTCCCAGCTCCAAACTTCCACAGCAATAACATCTATTCCTGGAGACTTCCCTGCAGACTCATTATACAACACCTACTTGCAAACTTGGTATACCAAAGTCTGTAATAAATATTTCCATGTGTGCTTTTTCTTGATTTCCACATTCCTCTGCTTAATACAAATTTTTATAAAATTTTAAAAATCTCTCTAAAATCTCTACTATACTGGGTCTCTGGTTATTTTTCTTGTGATAGACTCCTTTTATTTGGCAGCAACCTTTTCTACTTTCTGCCTAAGTTGTTGTGTTAAATGTTTTTGTGGTCTGGAGTTATTTTCAAAAAACAGTTGCTTAAAAGCAATCTTTCTTTCTAAACTCATGCATTACTATCCAGATAGTACCTTATTTTCGCTTTAGCACTCTGCATTTGTGCCTCTTCTTGCTCTGTTAGATCCCCCTTATTCTGTAATATTTTAACCTTTGTCAGCCCTCTAAATAATTGTCACTAAACCATACAATTTTTTCGTTCATTTCTTCCGTTTTAAACTCCACAATTTCATTTTATCTCACTCACTAGCTATAACTTCTAAAGAATTTCTGTCTTCCCTAATAACTCTTAAATAATGTCCACTACCCATTATTTAAATTCCTCTCACTTTAACAGGTAAGTGGGGAATTGCAAGTGTCTCATTTGTACTTCATTACCCTACATTTTTACCTTAGTTGTTTTTGGTGCGTGACATGAAACAGCTATTGGATGTGCATGTCAAAAGTTTTCAACTAAATGTACATGTTCCTGTGAAATATAAATTCTGTCTAGTCTTGCCCAGTTAGTGTACCTTGGAGAATAATATATAAATTCTCTCGGAGTTCCTACTACTGAATTTTGTGTCTTCCAAACCCAATGTTTTCATAAATTTTTCAGAAATCTATCTTCTTTTGTTAGATTTCCCTTCTAGGTTCCCTAGATACATCCTCACTGTTGCAAATCAAATTGCAGTCCTCACCCCCTACTGAAAGCTTACTACTTCTCCCAAAGTTTTCCTAAGCTCCATAACTGCAGTTTTAGGTGGAATATAAATGTATGGCAGCATAATCCTCCTTCCATGCCAGTAGCCCCTTACTACCACAAATCGACTATTACTATCTTTTTTCCCCTTTTCCATCAGTATTGGAGCTCCTCTAGCAATTATAAGTACTCCCTTTCCCTCTGTCCCAGACATTCTGCTGAATAGCTTTCCTGAAATCCTTTATCAAATTCACATGTTCACTTCTTTCCAAATGTGTATCCTGTAGCATTGCTATACACTGTGTATTTTTTAATATAATTCAATACTCTTAACTCGTTGTCTATACCTGTGAGGCCAATCATGTTTCAAAATAATACGCTTAGTGAAGCCATTATGATAAGATGTTATTCCCAACTATTATATATGACAGCTTTTTTTAATATCTTATTTTCACCTTTTGTGTTACATACATCCTTGATTTATTGCACTTGTACTTGCTTTATACAATGACAGCAACTGTTTTGGAGCATTTTTAAAGCATTCATTTAACCTTGTGGCAAAAACTGTAATTTCCCTGTTTGCTGGCTTTTTCTGCTTCTGCCTGTCTCCCGATCACCTTGCAGTAGGGCAAATTCACCATGGACTTGGGAGGTTTGCTGTTTATTGCTTAATCTGCACTTGAGAGCTACTTTTGCTGTACTTTTAAATTAAGAAATTATAGGATTATCCATCTTGTGACAGAAGACGTCTACCTGGTCTCTGAGTTGTGAAGCATTCCAGGGATCTCAAAGTACAGTTGTTTATTGGCTAGAGAGCACACAAGTCAGTTTTCAAACTTGTTTCCGATGCTATAAATCAAGAGAGTTTGCGTGCAGTGGAAGTTAGTAGTGCCCTGTGTAGTAGCAAATGCCTAGACACTAGAAATTCCCTTCAAAGTTAGGATTAGGTCCGAAACTGTTAAACGGCATGGCATTTGTGTGGAACTAAGCTTAGAGAAGCTAGCCAGCGTATCAAATTGCACTACCAAATCCTAGCACTATGCAACATCTCGCCTTAAACCCAAAAACTAGTTTGTGTAGAGAACAGCACTACCATATCCTAGCACTATATAACATCTTGCCCTTAAGAGCAGAAACTACCGAAGGAGAGACCCCTGTTAAAACCAAACCCTTAATCCTTAACAGCGGACCCTATTACAGAACTGGACAACATAGATGTGTAACTTTTTAATGTCTCTATGGTCAGCTTGTTAGATCCGGGCATCCTAAGGCAATGCTGCAACCATCTCATGTTCTCAGACAACCAGTTAATCATTAATGAAAATAACACAATATGCGACTGATGTAAATACACAATTTCCTTGGAGGCAAAAATGCCACATACAAACGGGGTTGTCAAGAATACCCACAGTTCATCCCTCACATATACTCTTTACCACACATACAGGTTGTCTTATGCCGAGACATTTAAAAGAAACCTTTCCAGATCTCAAAGCCGCCTAACAGCAACCATACTCTTCAGCAATCACTATAACACATACCAAAAGAAACATCAAAAGTCTCACATAAGCCTACACCCAGTGGTTCTCAAGAGCAAAGCCCACAAGGCAAGCTGACACTTTACCTAATAATCTTGTTATTTCGAGACATCGTGCAACACACAGATGCCCCACTCTCCTGGTTATACAAGAAGATAACAGTATTTGTCTATCCGGAGCAAGGATCTGGAATATCACTCATGCACTCTAGTCACTGCATCTCAAGTACCAACATGATTGTGGGTATAAATGACCAGAGATGTACGTCACTGGGCTATAATGGATCTCTAAGAATATGTGCCACAGGCAGGTATGAGCCTTGCACTGGGCAGCATTCAATCTTCACCAAGATGATGCTACAGCGCGAACATAAAATGATTGATTTTAATAACTGGCTTAATTTCTGATCACTCCAAGTGGATCTAATACCTGTCAGCATGAGGGGACATGGGCAACAGTCTATGCTGCTTTTCCAAGGATGGACTGCACCTGCACCCCTAGGCTTTTGTATATTGGCTAAAACCTTACCCACCCACTTACAGCCTTTTTAGGCAATGCCAAAAAGACAAAACTATCAACATAGTGAAAAGGTCTCCAAGTAACCTTAATTTTAAGGTGACACTGCTCAATGCTAAGAGCCTAAACAAAAAAAAAAACTCCACATCCTTCCAGCCCTCCTCCCTATGGAGGATAAAGACATCTGAAACATGACCGATACTTGGTTTAAAGCTGTAGAAAGTACGCCAGCAGTGCAGGACTTCAGTATCTTCCACACATTTAGACCAACAGCAGCAATGACGAGGGCAAAACGTGTAAGTGTCTTGATCTGCATTAACAACAAACACACCTCCAGTTTGTTGGTGCATGCAGGTCACCACAGAAAAGGTCACTCACCATATAATGGATGGTTACAGGTCACTATGTTTCACAACTCTTAGCTAAACCTACTAGAGGAGCTCACCATGCAACCAAACACCCTATTCATGGGTGACTTTAACTACCCCTGTATATAATGGAACCCTTACACTGTCTCAAACTCAAAGGCACAACACTTGCTGGACTTTAACAAACACCCAGAAACAGATAGTGCATGTTCCAACAAGAGGATCAAACATACTGGATGTGATACTCACCAACTTGAAAGAATACTGCACCCACCCCCCATACATCTGTATCACTTCTTCGCTAGTGAGGATGAATCACAAAGCTGTCTCCTTTGAAGTGAAAATCAATTTGGAAAACCCATCTAAACCCGTAACAGTTAGGAACTATTCTAAGCAAACTATATCCTATTAAATGACAAGTCTGTCAAATGTCAGGGCCCCCCTAACCCTGACACCACAGCTACCTATGCAGAATTATTCACAGGCTAACATAAAAGCATGTGAATGGCTACACACAGGCTGCTGTACCTACCAGAAATAAACTCAAAATAAACCCCACTGGAGGGATTCTCACCTAAATAGGGCATAAAATAAAAGAAAAAAACTCACGACCAAAATAAAGAGGAGCTCCCTTACAGAAAACTGCTCTCCTACACAACTAAACAAGAAACTACAAGGTCTAAGTCCAACAAGGTCAACTATGAGATCAGAACAGCCTTGCAGGCTAAGGACAATCAAAATGCCTCCTTCAGCTATGTCCGCAACCTTAAATGTGACTGATAAATTTCAGCTCAAACTTCACCCACTCCCACCAGCTCCTCCATGTGAAATACCCTCAAACATACTTCCCCCAACTATTAGCAGGGACAAGATGTTGGTAGCACTCGCTAAAGCCAAGAACACTGCCTCTGTGGGTCCCAACATCCTCACCAGTTGCCTCTTGAACAGTCTAAAACACAACCTATCAGGACCACTTGAGGCACTCCAACTACAGCCTAGAAACGGGCTTTATTCCGAGTGGAGGACTGCAGGAGTCACTCCCCTCCACAAGGGTGGAGCATCAACTGACCCAGGGAACTACAGACCATCAGTCTAACAATTCTAACATGCAAAGCCATGTAATAAATTATCATGGAAATGATAAACAAGGACAAGTCAACCTACAGACCCTGGACCCATCCTAATCTGGCTTTGTTAAGGGAAGGTTGTGCCTACTTAACCCAGTACACTTCTACAACAGGGTCACCAAGGCAATGGACGAGAGTAAAACAGTGCATACTGTTTATCTTGACCTGGGCCAAGGCATTTGATACAATACTCCACTCAAGCACTGCTGGCAAGTTTTCTGAGCTAGTCATAATTTCCTACATAACTCGGTGGACTGCAGGCAGGCTCACAGATGAGACCCAAGAAGTCAGGATTGGTGAGACAATCTCACTCAACAGATCGGTCACCAGCGGAGTACCTCAGGGATCTGTGCTGGGGCCACTACTGTTTAGCATCTAGTTTAAGGAAGCTAAGGCTAACATTCAAGGCCTCTGGCAGATGACTAAAATGGGAGCAAATATAGACTCCCTCCAAGACACCCACATCTTGTAAGGTAGTTAAACACAGACAAATGACTGGTGCCAAAGCCATGGCCTAAAACTCAATGCCAAAATAATGCATTATACCTATTGGGAAACTGTCAACCCAAGTTAATTACTCCATTGATAAAACAACCCTACGAGTCGACCAAGTAGTAAGGGATTTGGGAACATATATAGACAGCAATTTGGCCTTTGACTGACATACAGTTAAGCTACTAAGAAAATAATTTTATTTCACCCAACTTACAGGTAAGGGTATGGCATCCAGGTCTAAGGAAGTTATAATACTACATTACTCAGTCCTCATAGGACCTAAAGAAACAGTATATAGATAAAGAAATCTTGATCTGCTTGGAAAAAGAAGCATCTGAGGAAGTGCAAAAATATAAACAACAAAATCAAGTGATACTTGAAAAGTATAAAAAAGAAATATGGACATGGGAAAGAAAGAGAGATTTGATATGGTGCAACATTTATGCAAAGCAGAAAGTCAAATTATTCAATGTAAAGAAGGCAGCCCCAAAGATATTTGAAGAGAAATACAGACAAAGGCGGACATGGAGCATTTCACAATAAAAGAAATAATGTCACAAAGATGGAAAGTAGAAAAGATCATCAGTAAAGTAGAAGTTGAAGTTGTGGAGTGCCTGTGAAGTGAAGAATTTGATGTAAAAGGTCTAACACAGGTTACATCACAGCAGGATGGAGTGAGTCCCCGAAGCAGGAAGATCAGAAAACATATGAAGAAGAAATATGGACATGGGAAAGACAAAGAGATTTAATATGGTGTAATATTTATGCAAAGAAGCAAAACTAACCAATACAAAAAGAGCAGTACCAAAAATATTTGAAGAGAAATACAGACAAAGGAATCCGGACAGAGAAAACTTTACAATACAAAAAAATAAGAAGACAGAGGAAAAATACAAAAGGAGATTAGTAATGGAGAAGTTAAAGAAATAGAAACTGAGGTTATGGAGTACCTGCAAAGTGAAATATTTAGTGTAGAAAATCTAATTCAGAAAGCATCACAATAGGATAGAGTAATGGATATCCAGATTAAGGGGAAACCAGTGGAACAGGAAGCAATTGGTCAGGTGCCATATGAAGATAATTTGGAACATTCCACAGGAAACCAGTACAAACATTCGCTTGAAGCTAGACAGCAAGAGAAGGAACAGGAAACTGTGATGCAGTCAATGTTGAGGAGTGATAGGCCAGTGAGTTCCTATATGATAGAGCAACAGATGGCACAGGATGAAATTGATGAGACTGTGTCACAGGAAGATGTTATAGAACCTGCTACAGAATGCCCGCAGGAATTGGAAAACAAGGGATGTGCCCTCAGTTTGGAAGAAAATGAGCTAAGAGAAGAATTGCTTGGTTTAATAGACATGGACAGATATATCAAGATCAATAAAAGAAAGTTTAATAAAACCCAAAAAGTCAGAAGTCTGACAAAACGAACACAGTAATTAGGATTGTTCATAGATATCCATGTGATATATCAGAAGGAAACAGGATATATTACTCTGCAGCTAAATTAATAACTGATAAAGTTCTACCACAAGAACATAGGGTAGTGATGGAAAGGAAGGGAAGAAATCGAAAACCATCATGGAAATTATCAAGACAAGAAGTGTCACTGTTAGAAGACTACAGAAGATCAACAAAAATACTAAGAAAGACAGATGAGATAAAAGCAATGCATAATATTAGAACAGCACAGGATCCATGATGCACTATTGCAAATAAACTAAAAATTTTAGCACAGGCGGAAAAACCTAGAAAATCCGAAGATAAATATAAAGGAAAAGTGCAAAATAAGCAATTTATTGAGGACCCAAAAAGATTTTATAGAGAACTGGGAAATAAGATAAAAGGAACAGAAAGACTGCCAAAAAAAGAAGAAATAGATACATTTTGGAGAAGTATCTATGAAAATCCTGTGGAACATAACAAAGATGCTAAATGGATAGAATAAGTAAAAGAAAGAATATGAAGTTTAAAGGTTTAGCATATGAAACTGGATGAAGTAACAGCTAGAGAGATTGAAACAAAGTTAAGAAAAGCCTCTAATTGGAAAACTCCAGGCCCAGATGCAGTACCTAACTTCTGGTTAAAAGTATTAACATCTTTGCACAAAGATTTAGCCATGAGTAAGAACTATTTATATGCCCACCCAGAACAGACATCAACCTGGGTAACGGCAGGAAAAACAATTCTCCTACTTAAGAGTGAACCTGCAAGCTACCCTAAAAATTATAGACCAACAACTTGCCTTCCGATGACGTATAAACTTTGTGAAGACTGGTAGATAAGGGTGAAGGCTGCCAGCCTAGTCAAATAGAATTTCATACACAATTCTATCATTTGTAAATATAAATATAAAATACAGGCTTGTTTCTTAAATGAAAGAAAACATTGCAAAATGTGAACTTCAAGATTGTAGCAACAGTGCCATCTGCTGTAAGGAAAACTAAGCCAAGCATTTCACATGTTCTTTGAAATTAAAATTATGTTTTGTATGTCCTTTGAAGTTAGAATTTGGAGTCGATAAGTCTGGAGTAAGCATCCTGCCTATTGTTTTAAGGCTAGAGTTAATGACCAGAATTTACATATGGAATGTCCTTTATTGCTCTAAGTGTAAAAGAATGTAAATGCAGTTTTGGTGGGGCCTGGGAACCAGGAAAGTGTAAACAAATGATGTAATGCTTTAGCAGAACTGCAGTTTCAATTTAAACAGTGAGAACCAGAAATTATTAAGCATTTTGGTCTTGATATCCAACCACAGCACTGCCTGTTGTCTTAAGCAAGTTACCTTAAAAGTGTGCTTTCTTGTAGAAATAGCTAGGACTATAAAGATTAGACTAAGTGTTTTTCTGTTATGTCAGAACTGTACTACTGATTTATTTTAAGTTTCTGTGTGATCTCTGAACTCTTGACTAGCACTGTGGTGTAGTACTATTGTCTTGTGTTTTAATTATCTATCATTAAATACTTTAAAAAACGTTTACCTGTGGTTGGTTTGTGTAGGGATAAGTTAAGCTCTAGAGTACATTGCATATTTAGAGAGTTTATTGTACAAGGCCATTCTAATAAGCCTTAAGACTGATTAGTCACACTTACCAATTGGATAATAATATTGCACAGTAATAATTGGACACCCTTTTAAGGGCCTTTGGGTAGCTGATAATTATTAGCTGGTGGTGGTACTACCGTATAGTCTGGGTAAAGGGGCACAGCTGGAGAATCCGTGTCAGCCTTTCCCAGGAGTGTCTGTGAAGTTGTATAAATACTTATCTCCAAGTGTGTGTGTGTGTGTGTGTGTGTGTGTGTGTGTGTGTGTCAGCTACGTGGGCAGGGACACAAAGCACTGGTTGGACAGAGAGGGTACTGGAGTTTAGCTTGCCAGCTAGGCTGAGATTTGGACCCTATAGCTGTGCCACTGGGGAGTCTTACTGGGGACCTGGGAAGAAGGGAGCAACCAGCCCCAGACTGACTGTGATCTCTGTGTGCTCTTAAGGGAAATTGCACTTTACTGTGTGTATTTGTTATCCTTTCCTCTTAAATGAGACATAAAATATCAGGATCTGCAGGCAGAAATGAGAGCAATGTGGAAGAAGGATACCCAGACAGTTCCAATAGTAGTATGAGCAACGGGTATTATAAAAAAGAATTTACAATCGTATTTAGATACGTTTCCAAAAACCAAACAGACTACGAAAGAACAAAAATTCGAGGGAACAAGCTGCTAAGCGTAAGGAAAACAGATGATAAAGTAAAATCCACAGTCCGGTAAAACTGTTCCAAAGAAGGCAACAAAAGTCCATGCGCTGTAATTTGGAACAGTTTTACCGGACTGTGGATTTTACTTTATCATCTGTTTTCCTTACGCTTAGCAGCTTGTTCCCTCGAATTTTTGTTCTTTCGTAATTAGATACGTTACCAGTACATGTAATTCCATATGAACTGCAGAAGGCGTCATTACTGGGCACATTACTAGTGCTGTGAAGGTCACTACTGGCTGACATCAAAGACTGAAACAATACTAATTTCATGAACTTTAATCATACTTTGACTTAGAAATGGGATCCATTCCCGTCATGGTATGAGAATCCCAAAAGTCTTGGAGAAATTAAAAAAGTGGCCTACCATTGAGTACAATGCCCTCTGTCATGTACCTAACCAGACACTTGAAACAATTGGAATGCCCACAAAGTTTTCTCACCAGGAGAATTCAGGGCATGAATACCCTTGTCCCACAGTGATCCCCTAAAGGCTCTGTCTCTGCATTCAGTCTCCTACAGGCTGCTGACAGGGGATCTTTGCCTGCACAAGAAGAACCAGCAGGACCAGAAAAAGAACCCATACTGCAGCTCCAATGAACCTTTGCTCCTTTTCTCACCAGAAGCAAGAGTGCAACACTAATTCCAGACTGCTTCTTGAGCAGTAGTATTAACAGCATAGCTGCAAGCAGCTAGGAATTAATGATCCTTTGCTCCTTCTTTCACCAGAAGCAAAAAAGTAACACTAATCCCAAGCTACTTTCTGAGTAATAGTATTAACTCAGATGTTACTGGATTTAGTACACTTGCTGTAGTCTCTGCTTAGCACATACCCTGGATAGAACCTACACAGCAGCTGAATGCAACAGAAAAGCCAAGCTGCACAAAGGTCCTGAATGGGGACTCATCAAAACTACAACCAAATCAGTCAGTTAAGTCCCATACACACTGTCCAGTCCTATAACAGTAGGGACAGATGGTCTTCTGCTCCTTCTCCCACCAGGAGCAAAGCAGTAGTATTAAATTCTAGATGGCTCTCAAAAAGCGATTTCAGGCTTTTTCTAAATATTTTCAAATACTTGCCCCCCCCCCCCCAACCCATGCTAATCCATATGTACCCATGCAGGCAGCACCCCTGTCATTCTTGTAGGTAGTATAGACAAACTCTTTATAATCATGGTTTAAAACTCAAATTAATCTACAAGAATTTGGGTCTGAAGGGTCTTTATCCTCTGTGGGTAATACAGACACCACACCATTCTACCAAGATTATGGTACTCACCTCCCCCTTTTAAAATATTGTTAAATATAACCTTTCAATCTATCACCTTCTTTCCCCGAACTTTCAAACTTCTATAGGGATACTGTCATTTCCTGGAGATTTCCCTGTTGAATGATAACATAACCTTTCCAAACTCAAGCACATTATCCAAATACTCCCTTACTTTCCTTTTAACACTTTGCAGTTGTAAACTCTTCTTGTTCTGTAAGATTGTCTTTATTTTTTTGTTTTTATTACTTTAACCCCTGTCAACCCTTCTAAATAATTCCTATTACCTTTTTCCCCATATCTCTTTCTCAGAAACTGTTTTAAACTCCATTGTCATTTTATCATACTAGCTATCCCATCTGAAAAAAGACCATCTTTCTTAACTGTCCTCATTTCACTGTACATCCCATATGCTGTGCATCTCAGCACCCATCTCAGGCACTTCATCTACATCGTCAATAGTTTCTTCAGCTGCCCTGCCCTTTAGTGCCCAGGTTTCAGTATCATACACTAATATATGTCACACCACTGTTTTGTACGCCTTACTTTTCAACTTCTTCTGTATTTTTCTATCATACACTACCCCTGACACACTGCGCTGAATGGCTTCGACCCCCCCTGACTCTAGCTTCCCTTCTCCACAGCCACCCTTCTCACTTACCTGAAGCTGTTAACCTGTTCCATTGTCTTTCTCTAATATCTCAATTCTTAGCTTCTTCTGACTTTCCCCACTTGCTACCATTACAACTATTTTATCTGTAATCAGTTTCATCCCATCTGCCTTTAGTTTTGCATTCCATTTCCCTGTCCTTTGCTCTGAGTCTGACTGTAATCTCACATGGTCTGTGTACAGCAACTCTGTTGAACTGTCTGCCCCAACCTGATTGCTAATGCAGTCCATAAGCAGTATGAACAGCAGTAGGCTCAGAGTTGAACCCTGATGTACACCCACTCCAAATGGAAACCCTTCTGAGACAGAACAATGTTCATACTCGTGTCATTGGGTACTTGTCCGTAGTCTGTACTAATTCTACCAATGTTTCAAGGACTTCAAACCATCTCAGGACTGCCCAAATCAGCTTTCGTGAGACCTTGTCATATGCATTCTCTAAGTCTAGGAATGCCCGGTTGGACTCGTTCTTCGTCTCTAGGTTCATCTCATCTATCTGTCTCACTGCAAACATCGGGTTAGTTGTGCTACATCGTGACTGAATATGAACTGCTAGTCTTCCATCTTATTTTCTACTACCCTGTGTATTCATTTATCAATCACCCTCTCCAGAACTTTCATACAGTGTGACAGGAGTTTGATACATCTATACTGCCTACATCCGCAAATGTCCCCTTTATTCTTGAACACTGGCACAAGTATGCTTATTTTCCAGTGACTGGAGATGTGTCTTTCTCCATACTCAGAAGCCATTTCTCCCCTATCTCACCCAACATCTTTATCATATCTGCTGTGTCTCATCCAAGTCTGCTGCTTTCCGACTTTGTTTTCCTTACTGCTGTTCTTATTTCTTCTATACTGAATGCCTCATCTTTTATCATAGGCTGTGTCTGGGGCAATGCAGCTTCGGTGGGGTTTTCTTTATTCAGAAGCTTCTAGAAGTACTCCTTTCATCTGCCTTGGATATCATGTGGACTGGTGAGCAAGCTTTTGCTGGCATCTTTTATGAAGAATGTCTGACTATTTTATCTTTCTTGTCTTTGCCTTGCAACCTAATAGAGTGTTTATGTGCCATCTATGGAGTCACTTTCCAGAAGGTAGTAGAGTGCTTCTGATGCCTTACTCTTTGCTACTGCAACTCCTCTCTCGGCCTGTTTGTTGGTCAGTCAGTATTCTTTCCTAACCTGGTCCATCTTTTCTATTTCCCACTTTTTCCTGCACATCTCCTTTCTTTTGATAACTTACTGGACTTCTGCATTACACCTCCAGCTTTCCTTATGTATCTTATTTCCAAACCCGGCTTGGATGCATATCATTTCTGTAGTCCTCACAAATGTTGTTTTGAGAAACTGTCATTCTTCAACTCCACCAAGTTCCTCTTCTTTCTGAGATTCTAGAGTCCGGAGTAATTCACTGATCTCTTGTGCTTTCTCTCCAATCAACTTCCAGGTCTTTATCCTAGTCTCTGTTGATCTTGGAGCCTTCTCTCACCACTGTTTGCAGCTGACTTGTCTTGTGTTTTTATTATTTATTACTACATATTTTAAACCTTTCAACTGTGGCTGTTTTGTGTAGAGATAATTTAAGCTCTTAGAGAGTACTTGCATGTACTTGGTGATGCTCTCCAAGCCACTCCAATAGTCTTGCTGCTCAGTCACACTTACTATTTGGATAACAGTAATATACCACAGTAAAATTGGTCACCCTTTGGGAAGGGCCTTATAGTAGCTGATATTAGTGGTTGGTGGCAGTGATTTCTACCTTATAATATGGAGAGAAGGGGGCATAGCTGGAGAACCTGTGCCAGCCTTCCCCAGGAGTGTCTGTGTGTTTGTGTATAACACATATCTCAAAATGTGTGTGTGTGTGTCAGCTACTTGGGCAGGGACATAAAGCACTGGAGGTTTTAGCTTGACCACTAGGCTGAGATCTCGACCCTATAGCTGTGCCAGTGAGGAGTCTTATTGGGGATCTGGAGACAGAGGGAGAAACCAGCCCCATGCTGACTGTGACTTCTGTGTACTCTTAAGGGAAATTGTACTTTACTGTGTGTGCACTTGTTATCTCCCCAATGTGCACGCCCCTCACTGGTGCTAGTGGTGAGGACTGAGGCTCCTTGATTACTGGGCCAGTGTACAGGCGCCACAGCCCCACTCATGTGGACCCACGCAATCCTAATATTCTCTTTTGTCTGTCCTGATATGTGGATTCATGTAACACATTATCAACACCAACTCAAGTTGTCCTGCTTTACCTAGTAGGTCCTGCAACTGCTGTCTGAATGCACTTTTTTCTTCACTATCACAACCCTGCTACGGGGCATAGACTGAGATTATGAATAGTGCTTTATCCTCACAATGGTGTCCGATTGCCATTTCAAATATTTTTCATATATTTAATCAAACATCTACCCTCATTTCTTACATTTTCCTTTGTAGGTTCCCTGATACATCCTCACCATTATAAATCAAGTTACAGTCCTCACCCACAAATAATATTCCCTTCTGAAAGCCGATTAATTGCCCCAAAATTGTGTTATATTCAATAATAGCAGTTTCGGTGGAATATAAATAGATGTCAGCATAAACCTCCTCCCCTGCCAAATAGTCCCTTACTACGACAAATCTACTATTGCTACTTTTTATTCTTATATCTCTACTGCAGCCCCTTTAGCAAGCAGTACTATTACATCATTTTCCTTTGTTCCTGACATTCTGCTAAATGTCCAGCATGAAATAATTTCTTTGTCAAACTCAAATGTTTACTTCTATTCACCCTGCAATATTGCTATTTTCATCCTATATTTCTTAACATAAATCAATATTCTTTGCTTTTTGTCTATACTTGTAAGGCCATTTACATTCCAGGATAATATTGGGCATCACAGGTGGGGACTTGTTGGACGACTCGTTTGCAACTTTGGCACTTCTGCTGCTGCGGATTCCAACTGATCAGGTGGAGTCTTAAGCATCTTTAACCTTCTGTTTGGGAGATACTTAAAGGGTATGGTACAACCTCTGATGATTATCCTTAACACCCATGAATCGAAGTTATGGTTTGCCAGGATTGAAGTTATAAGGTTAAGCGTCCCCCTACTGCCTCCAGAGTGCAGCAGCTCTTTAGGTACACTGGTAGGGTTTTCTCAGTGAAAGGGCCATGGAAGCCCTGGTTCTGCAGTCTGCTTCGACTTCTTGGGCAATTACCATTTGATCTACCACCTCCTCTGCCTCGGTGAGATCTATCTTCAGGAGCGCCATGGTGAAACCCTGTGATGTTCTGAACCACATTTTCTTACATCCCTTTGATTTCCACAATTAGATTCTTTGTGGAGTGGAAAAATGGATTCTTACAACAGGCAGGGTCTTAGCATTTTGTTCGCTCTTGGTAAGTCTCTCTTCACCTTGAGCCCAAATAGCATGGAACCACTGAAAGGAGCATTAATAAAGGATGCCTTAAAACTTTCTGCAAAGTCACAAAGCATCATCCAGGCATGACTACGACTGGTAATGCCTGTACCAGTTACTCTGGATGTGCCATCTGCTGTGTTCAATAGCAGTTGCATGGCAATACTCAAAGTAGATTGAAGGGTAGACATTTGGATGTCCACTGTTTTTTGGATGTCTGATAAGTTAAACGAAAGAGACTTGGACACCTGCTTGATTGAATCCCTTTGTAAATTAACTAAATGAGCAAGGCAATTCACATCCCAAAGTGTAAAGGGCACTGAAGCATAAGTCCATTTTCCTATTCTGTCGAATGCTCTGGACACTGTTGGGAGGATGGAGAGAGGAACTTTTTTTAGACAGTTCTTTGTGGCTGCTATCACCATGGCATCTACTGGAGGACCCTTAAACCAGTGTTTCCTGTCTTTTGGAGTAATAAAAATTCTGTCTGGCTTCTTGGGCAATGGCTCTGTAATGTCATGATCCTTTCCAAGCTCTGTGCTACAAGGTCTATAAGGGCACCAGGAAGGGGTACCACCCAGGACACAGATGGGCCATACCCAAAGGTGTCAAGTAACACGGACTCACCTGAAGGAGTTTCAGTGGATCATCACCCCTTCTGCTTCAATTCTAGGATGACCCCAAATGTGACATTTTCTGGGGGAGATCCCTCTTCATCCAAAACCATGTTCTCAGTAACTGACTCAGGTGAAGAGTCCATGTGCTTTTGTTTGCATGCCTACTTTTGCAGAACGTGTCTCTGGGGCTGTGATGGAAACACACTGTAAACAGATGGAGAGCTTGAATGTAGAGCTGTCTCAAAGCTTATGAGTTCTGACCATCCCTGCCAACTCTAATGAGAAGAATGGGGTACAAGTTACATTGTGTGTGTGGACAGACCTAAACTCTGTATACACACCTGTATTCTTGGACCAGCCAAGGCCCTTTTCACAGTTTCCAAAGCCAACTCTGTCACTGGAGCAGAGGAAATGCTTCCTCTGTCAACTGACTCTGGTAGTCTCCCCATTCCAAATGATATCGGTTCTGAGGAGGACCTTGGAACGGAGTTGTTAAATCCCCATAGAAAACAGATCAGAGTAGGGAGTTGGTAAGTGATGGGGTTGATGGGCTTGTTTCTGGATCTCCTTTGGAGGAAGGTGCCAGGAGGACCCCTAGCAGGATCTGTGTCCTCAAGAACCTTATCAGTCAATGTCCATCTCAATGAGACTTCTGGTGGATCATTCAGACCTTGATGATGAAGCTACAGACACAGGTCTTGAAGTTAGCTTATGCTGCAGTATTGGCGAGTATACCAGAGGACTCAATGGTCCCGGGAAAAAAGTAGCTCTAGGGCAGGGAGTTCAGATCCAGATGGATCCAATTGCCTGAAGGTCTTAGGTTGCGGACCATACAGCCTGGTCGGATCCTGAGACCTTTTTCTGGATTTCTCTGCTCTTTTCTCTTCTACGAACAGTAGAAAAACAGCAATGTGCACACTACCCTAACAATCTAAAGCTTAAACTAGCAATACCACCACTATAAAGTTCTACAAGTAAAAGGCACTCAGATATATGATCTAAAAACACTACCTAAACACCACCCTAACCCTAAAATGCATACTATCCTATGCTAAATACTAAAAGCTAAAGAGAGGAGCAAGGTACTGAAAAATTTGGCTTTCACTTATCATGACGGCACTCAGATACATGTCTGGATGAATAGAAGGCAAACAAGATCTGAGATAAATCAGGCAGGAGGAGGGAATTTTGGGGACAGGAGGCATCAGAGTTCTCAGATCCAAAGCTCTGGTAGAAGGAGCCAAAGTCAGATCTGATCGCATCCAACAACCCAGACACTGAATCGGAAGAAAACAGACATCATCTCTAATTTGTTTCTTTCTAGTGTTTCTTATCTTGTTACAGTGTTTCATCTTTTATCTATATACTGTACAACTAAGACAAAGTACTTGCTTTAACATCTTTAACACATACAGCAGTTACTGATAAGACTCCCCACCTTACATTTAGAATACCCCTGACTGCACACTATATAAGACAGCATCACAATATAACATGCCATGTACATCATGATTTTTATAAAAATATCAAGAAGGTGTATAACTGTTTTACATCTTTACTTCTATTCCTTTATTGTCCTTTCTAAACATTAAGGAGATAAAGCTGCAAGATTCTGCCATCCCAGCCAGATACCTGGCTTCTCATTACTGGTTACAAGGATTATACCAAAACTCCAAATTTCATCTTTGACGGCATCCAGGTAGTTTAATTACCATACAGAAACTGAATTTTACCCAAAATAAAGTACAGTTGTGTACAATTACCAGAAATGTAGATGTTCGAGTGTATTCACTGTTGCAGTCATTACATTTGGGTTATCTGCTTGCACGTAGCCCTCAGTCAGCCTGATTAACAAAGTCTTGGGTCCTGCATCGGTTGCGGTCTCTTCTTCCATGACATCAGGGGTATAAAATATGCAGCCAACGTCATTACATCAGTTTTTCTTGCCCCAGATGTCAGGTGCCCCCCTAATGGGAAGCAATTAAATCTATAAATATACAAGGTTATACCTCAAACAAAAAAGCAAACACACCAAAAAGCTTTTAAGCATTGAAAAGGAGAGAAGAGGTATAGCCAAACTAAGTCAGGGGGACTGGAGGGAGGGTAACCAGGACTGCAACAGTGAATACACTCGAACATCTACATTTATGGTAAGTGTACACAACACTACTATGTTCCTCATGTTTCACTGTTGCAGTCATCACATTTGGGTAGATTCCAAAAGCTAAGGATAGGAGGAGAAAATTAGATAGCATTAGGACCAGCTACAAGACCCTGCAAGACTGCAGTGGCAAAGCCAGCTCTGGATTTAGAGAAAATTGGTAAATGGTAATGCTTGGTGAAGGTATATACAGAACTCCAGGTAGCAGCTTCTAGGATGTCCCTGGTAGGGACACCTCTGAGAAAGGCTGTAGAGGTAGATGCAGCCCTGGTTGAATCTGGTCTTATCCTCTGTGGGGTAGGTTTTCCATGGTGTTTATAGCAGAAATGAATGCAATGGCCTATCCATTTAGAGACGGTTTGCTTTGAAATGGCCTTCCCCTTTGCCCCTGCAGCAAATGCAACCAGCAGCTGTTCAGATTTCCTGAGAGGTTTAGTCCTGTCCAAGTAGAATATAAGTTGTCTGTGCACATCTAAGGAGTGCAGTATTCGTTCCCCTTTTTTCTGTGAATTAGAAAAGAAGGTTGGCAAATGGATGGACTGATTAAGAGCCCCACTGGATGCACCTTGGACATGAAGGAGGGATTGGTTCTGAGGGACACCCTGTCCGCATGAAAGATGATGAAAGGCTCCACTGCCATGAGGGCCTGTAATTCAGACACCCTTCTTGCTGAAGTGATGGCTAAAAGAAAGGCTGTTTTCCAAGAAAGGAATTTCAACTCTGCATTTGCAGCTGGCTCAAAAGGAGGTAGAGTGAGTTTTTCCAATACAAAGTTAAGGTCCCAGGGCTGGAGTAGGGGCTCTCCTGGGTGGTCTTAAGTTTTTGGTCCCTCTGAGGAACTGCTTCAGCAGTGAATGAGATAAGAAGGGTGGTTTTGTGTTGTAATGAGCTGAAATGGCTGAGGCATGAATTTTGATGGAGGGAAAGGAAAGGCCCTTGTGAAGCATCTCAGTTAAGTATTGAAGAATCGGAGGAAAACTGGGCGATGTTGTACCCATCCCCTGGGTTTGGTTCCAGGAACAGAATCTTTTCCATTTTTCAGCATAATATTTTCTAGTACTAGGCCTCCTTGTCTCCAGAATGACATTCAACACTTGCTTACTAAGGGATGGTAACGGAGAGATCAGGTAATTAGCCAGGCTGCCAGGTTCAGGGTTTGAAGCTGTGGGTGCAGAATCTGGCCCTCATGCTGGGACAGCAAGGCAGGGGTCAGAGGCAGGTGCCATGGTGCCAGCAGTGACACACTGCGCAAAAGTGGGTACCAGTGTTGATGTGGCCAGTCTAGTGCAATCAGTATCGTGTTTGGTTTGTCTTGTTTGATCTTTAGAAGTACCTTGGAGAGGAGAGGCAGAGGGGGAAAGACATAAACTGATAGGTTTTTCCAGGTGAAGGACAGGGCCATCCACTTTCCAAGCTTGTTTGTGGGGAGTCCTTGTGCAGAATTTGTCCAACTGGTAGTGCTGGAGGGAGGCAAACAGCTCTATCTCTGGGCTCTCCCATTTGTTTCTCAACATGCTGAATATCTTTGGTTCCAGTTTCCACTCGTGTGGGTGCATGAGATTTCTGCTTAGTTCATCTGCCAGTGTATTTAGCTTTCCTGGCAGGAATTGAGCCTGTAGGTGCACTTGGTAGCTCAAGGCTGTGTTCCACACAGTCATGGCTAGTCTGCAGAGAGGGTATGAGTGGGTTCCCCCCCTGCTTGTTTATGTACCACATAACAGTGGTCTTGTCTGTCTTTACCATTAACTGTCCTGGAAGAATGTGGTCCTTGAAGGCTGTCAGAGCATTCTGTACAGCTAACATTTCTTTTTGATTGATATGCAGGTGTATTTGACTTGGGTTCCATTTGCCCTGAATGCACTTCCCTGCCAAGTGAGTCCCCCATGCACAGTCTGATGCGTCTGTTAAGGTTTGGGCGGCAGGGGGTAGCGTGAATGGAAGTCTCTTGTTTTGGTGGCAGGCCTCTGCCCACCAAAGGAACTCTATCTGTAGGCAAAGTATGACAGGAATCATTGCTTCAAGATCCTGAGAATGTTGACACCATAGGGTTTTTAGATACCATTGTAGTTTCCTCAAATGCAGTCTTGCATATGGAATTAGGAGAATGCAGGAGGCCATGAACTCCAAGGCTTGTAGTATTTTCCTTGCAAATAGATGGGTCTTTGTGGCCAGTAGTTTGAAGTAGGCTGTCAAATGAACTTGTTTCTCTGGCGTGAGGAAAGTCATCTGGGAAGTTGTGTTCAAGCTTGTTCCCAGGAATACAATTTGTTGGCAGGGTAACAAGATGTGATTTCTTTTAGTTTATGGTGTACCCCACAGAAATTAGCAATTTCTGTACAAACGCCAGATGACTGAATAGTATGTCCTGGCTTTCTGTCTGAATTAGACAATCGTCCAGGTATGGGTATACTTGAATATTTCTTTGCCTGCAAAATGCAATGGCTGGAGCTCGGCACTTTGTGAATACCCTGGGAGCAGTAGATAAGCCAAAGGGCAGTGCAGAGAACTGATAGTGCATGTAGCTTGCTTTGAAGCTTAGGTATGTTCTGCAAGATTCCCTTAGTGGGATGCGGAGGTAGACTTCCTTTAAATCCAGTGTTGCCAACCAGGCATCCTTGCCTAGCATAGGAAGCAGCTGGTGAAGAGTTAGCATCTTGAATTTTGGGATCACCAAAAATTTGTATAGGATAGACAGGTCCAGGATAGGATGCCAGGAGTAGTCTTTTCTGGGCACCAGGAAAAGCCTTGAGGAGAAACCTTGTCCCCTTTCCTCTTCTGGGGCAGACTGAACAGCCTTGATACTTAAGAGAGAGAGAACTTGCTTCTGAGCCTCTGCCTACTGATTTGGGGTTAGATCTGGCCAACTGTATGGGGTTGGTAAGGTGTGGAAGTGGAATCTGTATCCTTGGGAAATATTTAAAACCCATTTGTTCTGGGTAATGAGTTCCCAATTTTTTGCCTGCAGGACAATCTTTCCCCCTAAAGGAACAGTCAGTTGTGCAGGGCTTGGAAGTTTTAAACTTAAGTCATTAAGACAGTTTACCATAGAGGGAAGTCTTACTACTACCTGCCTTGGACGTGGGAGCCCCCCACTGCTTAGTCCTGTGAGTACCTTGGGACTGAAGCCTGGGTGTTCTGCTGGTCCTGGGTTTGGACTGAGAAGGCCTGGAAGAGGCAGGAAAGGACCAGTTCTTAGAGGACCAATGCCTACTAAATCTGGGAGGCTGTACTTGCAGGAAATCTTTAACAGTTTGCATAGATTTAGCTTTTTCCTCCATCTTTTTAAGTAGTACTTCGACTTTGTTGCCAAACAGGTGGTCCTGGTTTAAGGGAGCATCCAGCAATTTAGCTTTAACATGATCTGGCAAAGATTGCTCCTTAAGCCGTCCAAGTACAGACCCAGTGACAGCAGGCCTGCAAGATGCCTCTAGTGAATCAAAACCACAATGCAACGTATGTTTTCCAACTTGTTCAGCAGAATGCATTAAATCCTGTAAATCTTTATATTCAGCACAGACAGGAATCAACATCATTTTCTGTTTAAGCAATCCAAAAATAGGCTGCTGATACTTTAACATATGAAACTGGCAGTTTAAAGCCCTAATACCCAAGGTTGCATAAGTCTATACCTTCTTACCCCATCTATCCAGTGCCCTGGAATCTCTATCAGAAGGGGTAGGATTTTTGGCAGTAGTAGCCTTAATGCCCTTGGGTCCCTGTGAAATGGTCTCAGGATCCCCAGTAGGATTTTTAAAGAGAAACTTGTGAGAGTCAGGAACCCTGTAATATCTATCAGGTTTTCTGAGAGCAGGAGGTAAAGAGTCAGGGGCCAAGCTAGATTCCGAGAAGGCATCATCAACAATGTCCAGTACAGGGGGGATAGCTAAAGGCCTGTGTTGTGGCAGGAGTAAGAAATCCCTAAGCCTCTTTTTAGAGTCAGAGTAATCCTGGCTTTCCCAGCGAAAATGTTCCCTAAGAGTATGCAAGGTTTCACCAAAAGATAAATCCTCTGGAGGGGAAGCAGAGGGAGTGGAGTCCTCTGCATCGGAATCCTCATAGGTAGATAAGGGTAAATCCTGGTCATCAGAGGAAACAGCAATTTCAGAGTCCTGATCAGAAGAATCATAAGGGAACTCAGTCCTAGGTCTCTTAGAGGGGGAAGGGTGGCTTCCCCTGATTAGAGTAATAAGGTATTCAGCCATTCTTATCATTTGTTTTTTAGGCATAGAGGCCTGACCATGCAGTCTGGGCATCTGTTTTCTAGGCATGGATCGAGTTTTAGGCCTTGAAGAAGAAGATAGCGTCGGTTTAATATGCAAGTCAGTAGACCTGAATACACCCTCGGGAGCCGGTGCCTGCACAGCGGCTCCAGACCCATCCAAGGTAGAGACATTCGCAGGTTCCACGGTTGAAGAAGCATCTCGCGGCATACTGGACTCCGATTGAGTCTCAGTAGAGGTCTGCGAATCTGAAGTAGCGGGTATCAGGGGCTGCGAAAGCACCTCACTGAGTACCGGCGAACTGGCAACTAGCTTAGCAGAAACGGTGGCGGTGGCTTTGGACCTATGCGGTCTGTCTTTGTCTTTATCTTTGCGTTTTTTCTGAATGTCAGTAGTCGGGTGGCTTACCGAAGCCATATATGGATAATTGAACAGAGTACCAAAATATTTAGAAGCGTAAATAAACCAATGACGAATAGTTGGTTGTTTAAATAAGGCACAAAACCGACAGTGAGGTACGTCGTGGTCAGGGCCTAAGCAGGGAATGTAGTACGAATTAAAATCTTTATGAGGTATTTGCTTTCCACAAGAAATACAATTATTAACTTTTACTGACATCGGTTTAGAGCAAGAAAACGTTTCCCCAAATGGGTATTTAGCTTAGTTGAAGACTGAAACTTGAAAACGAAAATTTCAGGAGTCGGACGACTGGCACTTGCTAACTGCTTCTGCTTCGGGCACCGCACGGCAAGAAAGACTGATGTAATGGCATCGGCTGCATGCTTTATACCCCTGACTACCTGACGTCATGGAAGATGAGAAAGCAACTGACGCAGGACCTAAGACTTTGATAATCAGGCCGACTGAGGGCTACTGCAAGCAGATAACCCAAGTGTGATGACTGCAACAGTGAAACACGAAGAACATGTGGAAAACTGTAGAGGCTTCTAACACAGTTGATTACAGGATTAAATATTCTAAGCTACCAGGAAAGACTAGAAGCAACGTCTCTCTTCTCCAAGTCATATAGACTCCTCAGAGAATACCTATGCTTTGCCTTCTCTGCAACCAGGGACCCAGTGGTCCAGGATCTCTTGCACTTTCATAATTCAAATAGGCTAACAAATACCACAACAAGGGATCTAAATCAGCTTCAGCAGGTTAATAAAACAAGGTGGAGAGAAAAATTCATTATTCAGTATCTCTCTCTACTCTGGAATAGACTCCTTCTGTAAACCAAGCAGTATGATACACAATCTTCCTTCAAACAGGGCTTGGTTAATTGGGTGTGTATTGTAAATTCACCCCAGGATTGACTGGCTTAGCCCTCCTTGAGAGGGGAGGTACATGCTATGGTGGGAAATGACAAGGCGTAATGGTCACAAGACTCAGTTGCCTTGAATTTCCCATGATCCTACCATGGTTAGAAATCTGTCTCATTCACTCAATCCTGATCTTTCTGGACACTGCTTCAGCCTTTCATACTGTGGACCACTTACTGTGGTATCTTAGATGATGTCCTTGACTTGTTCTACTTCAACCATTCAGGTTCTCCTCCAGGGTAGTTTTGGGGTAAACTTCCCTGTTTCTGACCCCTTTAACTGTAGTGTTCTGCAAGTCCACATTCTGGTCATATTAACTTCAAATTTAAATTTATTCAGTTGTTTTATCAATAAAACAAAGGATACACAATGAAATAAACAAAAGTGCAAATAAATAAACAACAAAATTATATAAAAAAACAACAATAATAACCACATAGCACCACAACTCATTCCACCTAAAGGCAATCTCCAAAAGATTATGTTTTGGTTCTCGCAAAGTCACTGCTGAAGTAACTAAGTTCCTTAAGTTCCAGAGGTGTGGACCCTGAAAGGCCAAGGAATAAACATCAGAATTCTCAAGACACACCTGCACCAACTCTTTCAGATAAATGTGAACCTAATCACAAATGGACAAAATATCCCAAACCAGAATCTTGCATATAAATCTGAATCAAACTAACAGCCAGTGAAGGCTGTGCTGAAAGTACAGCTGAATAAGAACCTGCTATAACAGTTGATGTATGACTGATCATTGTTGCTTTAAAAATAACACATGGGAAGTATCCTACTGAGGATACCATATGTCTGGCCAGCATACCAAAGCCTAGCCACCTTCCTCTTTCACAAGTCTGATGCATGCCCAAAGCATGGGAGAGGTAAGTGGTACATAAGGGGATTACATGCACAAAAAAACTCAGGACTTTTCTGCCCCAGACCAGAAGCCGCAGAGTTAGGTGAGGCAAAAAAGATGAGGAAAAAAGAAAATAATTATATATACATTTATATATGACAAATGGAAGAGGGGAAAAGGGGTATGGTGCCCAGAAAAAATGAGGGGTGGGGCTGTGGTAACACTGTAACAGTGATCATTTGGATATCTACTGCTATTGTAAATTTTTACACAACTCTATGTCCTTCCATATCATTGTTGCAGTATTCTTTACCAAACGGAGAGTACAAGAGCTCAAGAGAAAGCCTGTGAGAAACAAGGCACAGAAAAGCCCTCTACAAACCCATGCAGGATAATCCTGGCAAAGCTTGCCCTGGCCCGGAAATAACATTCAACTTGTAATGTTTAGCGAATGTATGGGCAGACAACCAAATAGCAGCCTTCAGGACGTAACTGGTATCCAGACCCTTGAAAAAAGCACCAGAGGAGGCGACTACCATAGCAGAATGTACCTTTACAGACAAAGAAAGACATTTTCCATGAAAAGAATAATACAAAGAAAGTACAGTTATGTACCTACCATAAATGTAGATGTTCAAGTGTATTCACTGTTGCAGTCATTACACTTGGGTTATCCGGCTGGCAGGCTACCCGCAGTTGGCCTGAATTCCAAAGTCCTGGTCCAGTGTCGGTTGCTGTCGCCTCTTCCCTGACGTCAGTGCGCTAGGGGTATAAAAGATGCAGCCGACGCCATTTTCTTCAGTTTTTCTTGCCCCAGATGTCAGGTGCCCCCAAAAAGGTAGGCTTAAAAAATATGATTATAAAAAAGCATGCACATAACCTTCATCTACAAGCAAATACACCACACAGGTTGTATAGAATAGAGAAGTACAGATAAGTCCCAGCAATGAAAGGGGGATGGTGGGAGGGTAACCTGGACTGCAACAGTGAATACACTCTAACATCTATACTTATGGTAGGTACACAACTGTACTATGTTCATCGTGTTTCACTCTTGCAGTCATTACACTTGGGTTGAATCCCAAAGCTGAGGTTGGGTGGCTGGGCCTAAACAGAATTAGGAGTGGCTATGAGGCCCTGCAGAACTGCAGTGGCAAAGCCTGCTCTGGATTTACAGTAAAGAGGTAAGTGGTAGTGCTTTGTAAAAGTGTGCACTGAAGTCCAAGTTGCAGCCTCCAAAATGTCCTTGGTTGGTACTCCTCTAAGGAAGGGTGCTGAAGTGGCTGCTGCTCTGGTAGAGTGTGGCTTAATGCCCTTAGGCACTGATTTGCCATGTTGTGAATAGCAGAAATGAATGCAGTGGCCTATCCATTTTGAAATAGTCTGCTTTGAAATAGCTTTTCCTTGCGATCCTGCAGCATATGCTACTAAGAGTTGCTCAGTCTTTCTGAAAGCTTTAGCTTTGTCCAAGTAAAAGCGTAGCTGTCTATGTATGTCCAAAGAATGCAGAAGTCTCTCCCCCTTATTCTGCGGGTTTGGATAAAAGGTAGGCAAATGTATGGTTTGGTTAAGAGCCACACTGGACACTACCTTAGGCATAAATATTGGGTTTGTCCTTAGAGAAACCCTGTCAGGATGAAAAATAATAAAAGGTTCCACAGCCATTAGTGCCTGTAACTATGAGACTCTTCTAGCTGAAGGTATTGCTAGGAGAAGAGCTGTTTTCCCTGATAAGTATTTTATCTCAGCTGTATTGGCTGGCTCAAAAGGAGTCAGTGTGAGTTTTTCCAAGACAAAATTGAGGTTCCATGCAGGTATTGGAGCTCTCCTTGGAGGTCTTATGTTTTTGGCCCCTCTGAGATACTGCCTTAGCAGTGGATGAGAAAAAATAGGTGGGTCCGTATTGTAATGAGCTGAAATGGCAGAGGCATGGATCTTAATTGATGAGAAGGATAGGCCTTTGTCCAGCATCTCAGTTAGGTATTGTAAAATCTGAGGAATATTTGGTACAAGTGCGTCAATTCCTTGTGCCTGGTTCCAAGCACAGAATCTCTTCCATTTTTCTGCATAAGATTTTCTGGTGCTGGGCCTCCTGACCTCCAAAATAACATCCATAACTGCTTTAGAGAGAGGTGTGTTCTGAATGGTTACATTATCTGCCATGGAGCCAGATTTAGGGTTCGGAGTTGGGTGTGCAGGATCTGATTGTTTTGTTGGGTCAGCAAATGAGGGATTTGAGGTAATGTCCAGGCTGGGCCTTGAGACAAGCTCTTTAGGATTGGGTACCAGTACTGGTGTGGCTAGTCTGGGGCAATCAGGATCATTTTTGGCTTCTCTTGTCTGACCTTTAGGAGTACCTTGGGGAGGAGAGGCAGAGCAGGGAAGGCATATACTGTAAGGGCTTTCCAGCTGAATGAAAGGGCGTCCACTTTCCATGCTTGTTTGTGATAAGTCCGAGTGCAGAATCTCTGTAGCTGGCAGTTGTAAGGGGAGGCAAATAGATCTATGTCTGGGCATCTCCATTTCCCTGTTATCATGCTGAAGATTTGTGGATCTAGTTTCCACTCGTGAGCATCCATGAGATTTCTGCTTAGTTCGTCTGCCAAAGTATTTGTCTTTCCTGGCAGGAATTGTGCTTGCAGGTGTACTTGATAAGTCAATGCTGTGTTCCACAAAGTCATGGCTTGTCTGTAGAGGCGGTAGGAATGTGTGCCTCCTTGTTTGTTTATGTACCACATGACTGTAGTATTGTCCATCTATCAGCAGTTGTCCCGGATGAAGTAGGTCCTTGAAGGCTGTCAGGGCATTCTGTACAGCTAGCATCTCTTTTTGATTGATATGAAGATGCATTTGGTTTGTGGGCCATGCACCCTGAATACATTTTCCTGCCATGTGTGCCCCCCAGGCATAATCTGATGCATCTGTTGTTAGTGTCTGACTGGCTGTGGGTAAAGTGAATGTCTGTCCCTTGCTGTGGTGACAGGCCTGTGCCCACCATTGAAACTCCTGTTGCAGGCAGGGAATGAGAGTAATTAATGTTTCCAGGCTGTGGCAATGTTGAGTCCAAATACTTTTTAGATACCATTGTAGTTTCCTCATATGCAGTTTTGCATATGGAATTAGTAGAATGCAGGATGCCATGTAGCCCAGAGCCTGCAGAATTTTTCTTGCAGATAACTGGGTCTTTGTTGCCATGCTTTCGAAGTAAGAAGTCAGTTGCCTTTGTTTGTCTGGCGTGAGATAAGCCATCTGGGCAGTTGTATTTAAGCTTGCACCCAGGAATATTATCTCTTGAGAGGGTACTAGTTTTGATTCCTTCTCGTTTACTGTGTACCCTAGGCAAATTAGTAATCTTTTTACAAACGTCAGGTGCTTTAGTAGAATGTCTTTGGTCTCTGCTTGAATAAGGCAGTCGTCCAAGTAGGGATATATTTGAATTCCTCTTTGTCTGCAAAATGCGATTACTGGTGCCAGGCATTTTATGAAGACCCTGGGTGCAGTAGATAAGCTAAAGGGCAGTGCAGATAATTGGTAGTGCATTGAGCCAGCTATGAATCTGAGGTATCTTCTGCAGGATTGTCTGATTGGGACATGCAGGTATGCCTCTTTGAGGTCCAAAGTTACAAGCCAAGCCTTCTTTGCCCAGCATGGGCAGAAGCTGCTGCAGAGTCAACATTTTGAATTTTGGAGCGTCCAGAAAAGTATTTAGAATAGACAGGTCCAGAACTGGTCTCCAGGCTTTGTCCTTTCTTGGTACGAAGAAAAGTCTTGAGTAAAAACCTTGTCCCTGCTCTTGTTGTGGCACTGGCTGAATAGCCCTCATGTCCATGAGAGACGAAACTTGTTTTTGTGCCTCTGCCCATTGACTGTGTGGCAGGTCTGGCATACCTTTTGCCTTTGGAAGGGTGTGAAAGTGGAATCTGTAGCCCTGAGAGACTATATTTAAGACCCATTTGTCCTGGGTGATCATGTGCCAATTTTGTGGAAAAAGTGCTAGCTTTCGCCCTAAGGGTGCTGCCAAAAGATAAGTGCTTGGCATTGGCAGAGGGAAGTCATTGGGACCGTTTCCTATAAGGTTGTGATTTGTCTTCTCCGCTTTTGGAGGTAGAAGCGCCCCATTGTTTGGGCCTGTATGAGCCCTGGGTCTGTTGTTTGCCTCTAGGGCGTCTGTATCTGCCGCTTTGTGGCCTGACACTAGAAAGGACCAATTTTTAGAAGGCCAGTTCCTGCTAATCTGGGTGGCTGTACCTGTACGAAATCCTTTACTGTCTGCATTGATTTAGCTTTATCCTCCATTTTCTTCAATACCTCTTCTGCCTTAACACCAAACAAAGTATCATGCTGTAATGGAGCATCCAATAATTTTGCTTTAACATGATCAGACAGATTCTGTTCCTTTAACCAAGCATGCCTTCTAATGACAGAACCTGTAACTGCGGCCCTGCAAGAGGCCTCCAGTGAATCAAAACCACATTGCAAAGTATGCTTTCCCACTTGTTCAGTTGCATGCAAAAAATCCTGCATTTCCTTGTTCTCAGAACATTCAGAATTTGACAACATTTTCTGCTTTAACAGTGACATTAAGTATTGCTGATATTTAAGCATACGAAACTGATAATTTAAAGCCCTTACAGCCAAGGTAGCAGAAGTGTAAACTTTTTTCCCCCATCTGTCCAGTGCTCTTGAATCCCTATCTGAGGGGACAGGGTTTTTTGCAGTAGAGGCCTTGACCCCTTTAGGTCCCTGAGATATAGTTTCAGGGTCAGCAGCAGGGTTTTTGTATAGAAATTGATGAGAATCTGGAACCCTGTAGTATCTGTCTGGCTTAACAGGTGCAGGAGGTAAAGAGTTGGGAGACAGTCCGGACTCTGAAAATACATCATCTACAATGTCTAGAATAGGTGGAATAGCAAGAGGTCTGTGCTGAGGTAGCAGAAGAAAGTCTCTGAGCCTTTTCTTAGATTCTGAATAATCTTGGCTCTCCCAGTGGAAATGCTCCCTCATAGTATGCAGGCATTCACCAAAGGAATAATCCTCAGGAGGAGAAGCTGAAGGAATAGATTCTTCAGCATCAGAATCCTCATAGGGAGGAATAGAATATCCCTGTTCTGAAGAGGAGTCAGAAGAAATAGAAACCTGATCAGAGGAATCATATTCAGTGTCTTGCCTAGGCCTCTTATCAGGAGGGGGATGGGAACCCCTGATCAAAGTAATTAGGTCTTCGGCCATTTTGAGCATCTGTTTCTTAGGCATGGAAGTCTGTCCTGGAGAATGCTGTACTTGTTTCCTTTTCTTTAAAACTGTTTTAGTCTTTGTCTTGGATGCTGAAGTTGGCTTGATATAAAGCTGAGTAGGTCTGAAAACACCTGCAGAAGCCGATGCCTGCTCAGCGGCTCCGGACCCATCTGAGGGATTAGTTTCCGAAGGCCCAATACCTTGAGTATCCAGAGGCCTAGTTGTCTCCACGTGGGAGTCGGAGGTGGCCTGTGGCTCTGAGGTAGCGGGTGTTAGGGGCTGCAAAAGCGCCTCACTGAGAACCGGAGACTGGCCTAGAAGAGGCTTCGTCGTTGGTTTTGGACCTCGGATGGCTGTCCTTTTCTTTATCCTTGCGCTTTTTATGAACTCCGGTCGTCGGCTGATCCGATGGCATTATACAGTTAAACCTACGGCCAAAGTAATGAAATGCAAAATCGTACTGACGCTTAATAGTGCGTTGGTTAAATCTAGCACAAAACCGACAACTAGCAACGTTGTGGTCAGGGCCTAGGCAAGGAATACAGTAAGAATAAAAATCCTTATGAGGTATTTGCTCCCAACAAGAAATACAATTGTTAACTTTTTCTGACATCGGTCTGGAGCAAGAAAAAAGTTTCCCCAACGGGGTACTTAGCTTTATTGAAGACTTCTGATCTGAAATTCAATTTCGAAATCTCAGGAGTCGGCCGACCGGCACTTGCGAACTGCTTTTGCTTCGGGCACCGCGCGGCAAGAAAGACTGAAGAAAATGGCGTCGACTGCATCTTTTATACCCCTGGCGCACTGACGTCAGGGAAGAGGCGACAGCAACCGACGCCGGACCAGGACTTTGGAATTCAAGCTGACTGCGGGTTGGCTGCCAGCAGGATAACCCAAGTGTAATGACTGCAACAGTGAAACACAATGAACATATGGCCTTAGAAATCCAGGGAAGGATGATTTGCTTAGAATGAGCCAAACCCAAAGACCTGGGATTTGCAAGTAACTTAAGTTTTATCCAGATAATATCAGAGTTACCATCTAAAACCAAGGTATGAAGAACATTCTCACTGGCAGACTGCATAGAAGGAAAAAAGGAAGAAAGATGAATGGACTGATTAAGGGGCAACTCACCGACCCACCATGGGCATAAGACAAGGATAAGTTTGAAGAGACACCCTGTCTCTGTGAAAAACTAAAAAAGGAGGAAAAAACATGCAAGCCTGAACCTTCAGACACTCTCTTAGCTGAAGTGAGGGCCAAAAGAAGAACAGTCTTCCAAATACAATATTGCAAGGAAGCTGAAGAAGCAGGCTCAAAAGGAACCCAAGTCAATTTTCCAAGTACATAGTATCATAGGAAGTTACTAGGCTATTGGCCATGAGGTCCTTATAAGCCTAGCCAAGAGTTTAGCTCATGTTTGACAAGTCAGCACCCAAATACCCTGTTCACCAGGGACACAGGTGGAATCCCAGGGGGTGTATTTTCTGTTTTCCATCAAGGTTGCACTTGAAAAGGGACAATGAGGTACTGTATTCTGCTTGACGTGGACAGGGAGTCACTGGGACACAAACCTGTCCTGCCAACAAGTCCTATTGATGTCGCAGACCAGGCTGAGGTCATGCGTGTGGGTTACTTAAGTGGAGCTTGACTTGCCGACACGCAGTAGTCCCATCAAGGCAGGGTCTGAGATTGCTTTGTATGCCAGACAGAGGTCACCTCTGAGGAGTCTGTATGAAACTGAGTAGAGGGACAGGGCTTTTAGCCTATCTCTGTAAGGTAGATGTTTGAGGCCCTGGATTCTTCTGGTGTGGAACCTCTGTGGTCTCTCCAGCCGCTGCATGTGTTTTGCAAGGTACATGCCAAAGGAGGCATTGTACTCAATAACTGACCTTATAAGAAAAGAACAGAGGGATGTTATGACCTCCTTGACCCTGGATGAGATACCCTTACTTATGAGATGAGCCACATAGAAAGCTTTCCATACAACAGAAGCAACATGGTGGTCAAAAGTCAGGTTGCTATCAACCTGGGTGCCCAAATCCCTCATGACTGATTGCGTGCTTAGGACATTGTTATTAATGTGAAAATATGTGGGGACATCACTCTCCCCAAAGGGGATGATGATGCATTTTTTGGCATTCAGCTTGAGGCCATGTTTCTGGCACCAGTCATCTGTTTGGGTGAGACCCTCTTGGAGGACATCCACATCACTTGGGGAATTGATGACCACGTCCATCTTGCAGTCATCTGCAAACTTGGTCAGCTGTAGCCCAATGGTTTTGGCCTGCACCTCAGAGAAGTATATCCCAAATAACAGGGGTCCCAAGACCAATCCCTGGGGTATGTCGCTCGTTATGGGTCTAATGCTTGAGGTAGCTTCCCCTATTTTGATTAGGTGGGTTCTATCAGTCAGCCAGTTTGCTACCCATCTGATAACATATAGACTGATACCTAGTTGAGAGAGTCTGTCTACTGTGCCTGAGTGGGAAATAATGTCGAAGGCCTTGGCCAGGTCAAGGTAAGTGGTGTGCACAGTCTTCCCTTCGTCCATGGCTCTGGTGGCTGTCTCAAAGAAGTCAACCAGATTTAACAGAAGACCTTCCCTTGACAAAGCCAAACTGCATGGGGTCGAGTGTTTGGAGGTTGCCAATGTCCCTGTTAATGAGGTCCATGATAATAAGTTCCATGGCCTTGCAGATCAGGCTAGTTAGGCTGATGGATCTATAGCTTCCCGGGTTGGTGGATGCTCCACCTTTGTGCAAAGGGATGACAGTGGCTGTGCTCCACTCGGCTGGGACAAAGCCGGTTCTCAGGCTTTGGTTGAATAGGGTGCCTAATGGTGTTGCATGTTCATGGCAGAGTTCATGTGGGATGCAGCCTGGGATGTTACCGGGTCCCATGGTGGCTGTATTTTTTGCCTTTGAGAGGGCAGTAATGACCTGTTCCTTAGACATAAGAGGAGGGGGGGCAGGTACTGGGGATGTCCTGATTTACTAATGGGACAGGGGGGTGAAGTCTTCACTGAATCTGTCAGGCAGTAGGTTGGCTATATCTACAGCGTTTGTGTATGTGGTGTCCTTGACCATCAGTTCTGAACTGATCTGAGTGCTTCCTTTGAGATTGCGGACATATGTGAAGAAGGCCTTATGATTGTCTCTAGTAGATGTGGCCAATTTGGACTCGAAGTTGGCTATGGAGGATTTCACTAGTGCTCTTATTTGCTTGTTCAGGCTAAGGAGAGACTACTTCCAATTGGGAACCTGCTCCTTCTTGGTCATGGACAGCAATTTTTTCCTTTTGTTATATAGTTTATTTATTGTAGATGTCCACCAGACAGGTTTACTCTTCCTTGCGGAGGATGATTTTGTCCTGTCAGATATTCCTGACTCCATGCATCTATATAAGTGCTCATATAGTACTTTGGTGCAGAGTTGGACATTGGTGCCAGTTCCAACAGAGGAGAAGGGGGCTGTGAAGCTGTTTATACCATCCCTCAGGAGGTTGTAATCAGCTTTGTAAAGTTTTTTTTGTTTGACCCTAGCTAGAGGGGGGTCAGGGGAGATGCTGACTTTGAAAGTGACCACTTTTTGGTATGATCTTACCAGGGAGGATGATACTGTAGGGGTGCTGCAGTGGTTACTCATTTTGGTTAATACCAAGTCCAAGGCATTATCACCTCTTGTGGGGGTATCGACTAGCTGCTCACAAGGCATTTGCATTGATAAAAATCAAGGAATTTCTGGGCATTTGCATTCTGGCATGAGCAGTTTTTCCAATATATACAAAACTGAGGTCCTCACGAAGGAAGAATTGGCTTCCTTGGAGGCCTGATATGAAAGACATCTTTAAGAAATTACTCGACCTCAAATCTAGAGGCCGGAGTAAGAGTCAAAGGTAGACAAGCAGAAAAAATATGCTAACCCAGTATGGATCAGTCACACAAACAAGAGAGAACCAAAGGAACCTTCACAGATAGGGGATCCTGATAGATAGTGAGAGAGGCACCAAACAGAAAATCGCTTCCACTTACAAAGACATGATTTCCTGGTAGTGGGTTTCCTAGACTCCTGTAGTACCCAAAGCACACTCTCAGAAAAGAGGTGCCTAAAAGGGTAAGAGAGATCAAAATCCTACAACCCACAGTTTCAATTGGAGAGTTAACAAGTGAGGATGGATAAGAGACCCTTTGCCTTGTGTGAGAAGATCCATCCAGTGAGTTAACTTGTGGTGAATGCCCCTGGCCAAATGAGAAAGAAGGGGGACCCAATGCTGTCTGGGACAAAAAGGAGTCACTAGCAAAATTTTGGAAGAATCTTGTCTGATCCTGTGCAAGACTAGTGGAAATAGAGAAAGGAGAGAAGGCTTACAGAAATATATACTTTCAAAGAAAACACAGGGTGTCTACTTTCCAAGCCAGAAGACGTGGGACTCGAACAGAATAGAGGAAGTTTTCTGTTTGGAGAGGAGGCAAAAAGATCTACCTGAGGAATACCACATTGTTGGGCAATGTTCAGGAACACATCTCTGTGAAGCATCCATTCATGAGCTTGTGTGCTAGACCTGCTCAAAAAGTCTGCCACTAGACTGCACTCTGAGAAAATGTAAACAGCCTGAAGAGTCACTTTGTACTGGGCAGTCAGATCCCCAGACCTGAAGAGCTAGTCTGCAAAGCAGACAGGGCCTTGTACCACCTCTATGAACATTTTGAGGAGTCTAGGATGAAAGAGCGAATGAAAAGCCTGAAGAGCAAGAAGCAGAGCAGTCATCTCCTTCATACTTACGTGGATCGACCTCTGATGAAGAGGCCAGAGACCCTGCACCTTGAAAGAGCTGAAGGAGGCCCTACATCCCCTGTCTGAGGCATCTGTAAAGAGCTTCTGAGTTGGGAATAGAGCCTGGAAAGGAAACCCCGGGCTGACAGAAAGTTGATGAATCCACCAGTGATGCTTGAGCTTGAAACAAGGAAGGAAGGGGACTGGGAAGTCCAAAGGGTAGCAATGCTGGAGCCACACTGAATTGAGGTACCCACTATAGCTTTCTCATGTGGAGCCTGGCCAGGAGGAGGATGGGGAGGATGGGAATGGTGGAAGCCATGAATCAGATGACCCTGACAAAATCCCTGGCCATGAATGAAGCCAGAGGAAGAAGAGACTGGAAAAAGGCAGTAAGAGAGACAGCTTTGGGGACAGGCAGAGATGCAAGCATTGGAATGGTTTGAAGCTTGCAACCAAAGAAAATATGATCCTGAGAAGGGGTCAGAACTGATTTCTGGAAACCTATGGTGAATCCCAGACTCTGCAACAAGAAAAGTAAACTGGAGATCCTGAAGCAGAGCACTGGGGGAAGAAGCTTGAATGAGCAGGTAGTCCAGATAAGGAAAGATCTGAAGTCCTCTCATATTGCAAAAGGCATGACAAGAGGATGCATTTGGTGAATACCCTTGGGGGTAGTAGACAAGCCAAAGGACAAAGCAGAGAACCGAAAATGCAAGGAAGAAACGTAAACATTTCCTGAAAAGGGGATGGATGGGGAATATAAAGAGAGGCATCATTGAGTCCCAGAGGCCAAAAAGGTCAGGGTTAGGAGAAGGGGAAAAAAAGTCTGAAGAGATGCGTTTGACAGGAAGGAATCTTGAGAAAGGTGTTGAGTTGGGAGAAGTTCAGAATTGGTTTCCAGGTGCCTTCCTTTCTGGGAACAAAAAACATTCTGGAATAAAATTGCTTCCTACTTGGGCAGGAGGGACAGCTTGAATGGTACCCTGGAGCAAAACAGAATGAAGCACCTCTGGGAAAAGAGGAAGCTTTTCCCAAGGAGGTTGAGGGATGCCCAAAAATGGAGGAAGGGATTTCTAAACCATGAAGTATCCCTGGTGGAAAATAGACAGAACCCAAGTGTCTGTTGTAATCTTTAACCAATTTGATAGAACAAGGATAAGGGAACCTGATAAAGAGAACGGTGAAGCAAATTGTCAAATGGAACTTAGCTTGTCCTGAAAATCAGGTTTCTGGGAGGGAGAGGTCTGAGTAGACGTAGGAGGAGGGGCACTTGTAGAACCCTTTTTTTCCTTTGGGTGGAGGCCAAGACTGCCTGTGGAAAAAAAGCAGATTTGCAGGGGCAATTCCTCTGACATTTAAGAGAAGAAACAAAAATATGTTTAAACTCCTGCAAGGCTTTATCCTTATAGTGGAGAGACTTAAGAAGCTCAATAGCAGCAGCAGCAAAATGATTTTTATTATCCAAAGGAGCATCCAATAGTTTGGCCTTAGTGTCATCATGCAAAGCCTGAAGACGAAGCTAAGAGTAACACCTCATAACAGAACCAAAGGAGCACCATTAGGTTGGCCTAATGGTTAAGGTGTTTACCTTACAAATACAAGGTGCAGGATTTGATTCTCACATGGAGGAATTGGCTAGGCTTAAAATATGCTCTGTAAGGGGGAGTTAGCATAGTAGTAACCTACCGATATCAGTTCTTATTTAGAATTGTGCTCTGGCACTTGCGTAAAGTACTGTGTTCAGTAGGTAGTTAGGCAGGAGTTCTAGTCTCACTATCATTAACTGGTTTGTTCCCACTAAAAGAAAACATGGCACACGTAAAATGTCCTATGCAGACTACATCAAGGACCTATCCCTGTATTATATCAACTACAGGCTGCTGAGAGGATATCTATGCGTGGCATACAAGGTAGTGTCACACCCCACTCTAATGGGCCTCCTGCACATATAAAAAACAAAACAGCACCAAAATTACCCATTCTAAAATTAAACCTCACCTGTGATATAAACAAGACCTGCTGAAGAGACAGGTATGTAATCCCAGAGACTACCTAGTCTCTGGAACAGGCTCCCTATCTATGTGAAGCAGAGTTCCTCCCTAACCCAATTCAAGTGTAACTTGGACAACTGGATGGAGAACAGGAAATTCATCTCTGGTTTGGCACCTACGTCTCTAATGGACACAAACAACCTATAAAAAGCTCACCTCTCAGGCCGTAGCATGTAAATATTTCATCTCCCAAACCCCTGCTTACACTTATCAAGGGCACCAGAACTTGTCACAGATTTGAGATGCATGGCTAGGCTTAAAAAGGCCCTTGTGGTTGTTAGCCTATTAAACACCTATGAACCAAAGGAGCAGCCCTGGAGGAGGCATCAGCTGCATTTAGAGTGGTAGGCAACTTCAGAGGTAAAGCCCAACAGGGAAAGGGCAGAAGCCTTCCCCTAAGAGTCAGAAAGGTCAGACACCACTTGGGAAACCTGAGAAAGGAGGGCCAAAACATACCTGGTCATATGAGTCTGGTAGTTGATGGCCTGAAAAGATAAACTGGCAACACTATAACCCTTTTTGCCCAGCCTCTCCATTGCCCTACTATCTTTACCTTAAAGAAGCAGTTTGGTAGAAGGCAATAACTTGGAGGCCTTGTCAAAAGAGACAGAAATAACAGAAGGATTAGCTAAACCACATTTATACAGAAATTTACATCAGGCACCTGGTAAAATCTATCAGGTTTCTTGGGAGCAGGGAGCTGAAAATAAGGGGCAACAGAAGCTGCTGAAAAGGTACCCAAGAGGGCAGACAGAACTGGGGAAACAGCAGAAGGCTTAGGAGACTCCATCTGGAGGAGCTCATAATAGCCATTTTGAGTATCAGAGACTTGAGAGCAATCCCACTTAAAAAAAATTCCATCACACGGGTAGCAGTGCCCCCAAAGGACAGTTCCGCCAATGAGGAATCTTGACTAACAGAACCCTTCCCCTATGAAACACAGCCAAGGGGGAAGGGATTTGAGAAGAGTAAGCTAGGAACTCTTCCCCAGAATCCAGATCCTCAACTGAGGAGTCCAGTTCCCTGGGTCTTTTAAGAGGAGTGGGAGAGCAGGGAGATGCTGCCACAGACACCACTTGAAGAGGCTTTAAAGCATTAAATAACCCGAGTAAAATCCTGCCATTCACATCTGGGATCCTTAACTACAGGGGAAATATACTTGGTTTTCTGTTTCTTTTTCTGCAGGACATCCACATGAAACACCCTCAGAGGGTCAGACCCTTGGTGACTCTCAATAATCATAGTAGGACCTCCTCCCTAAGATCTGTGGAATCCCCCTCGGTCCTTTGAATATAATCAGCCAAGGGTCTCCCTCAGTGTCTGTAGCAGACATTTGTAAAGCTTCCGAGGATGTATAAGTCGTCGGATCCATACTGGCCTCTGACATGGTCATGGCAGAGAAACCTGAAGCAACCAATGGACGATCCTCTGGTCTTTCACTATCCTTGAGTGACATGTCTGGGGGAAACTGGACAGCAGCTATATCAGACGCATGCTTTTTGGCTGATGGCTGACCCTCAGGATGGAAAACGCCACCATAGCATCTTGAGCCAAGAGCTTAGCATGTTGGTTTTCAAGGTAAATAGATAGAGGAGGGACAACTACACAGAGTCTTAGGGATAAAAGCTTGACAGACAGAACACTGTTTGGTCGCAGGAAGCATCCAAACAGAAGAGGCACTGATGATGACAATCTTTATGAGGAATCTGCCTCCTACACTGACATTTTTCCTTGTTGGATGACATGAAGTCAACAGGCACTACTTATCTGAACATGGCTTGGGAACCAGTACAACAGGAAGGCTTTCAGACCAACGTTCAATGATGGCATTTGGACTTATAGCATAAATCCCTCCTGTCCCCATCATTACTTTAGACTGAGTTTGCTCACAACCTCCATTAAGAGCAAAAACACGTAGAATAGACATGAATCCCGATATACCATGAAATCCCTTATGGAGTACTGTCTCATGGAAGGATATTATAGAGGATGGCAGGACCAAAGGAGACCCTATTCTTGGAGAGCACATCCAGCTTATAATGAGAAATAAGTGTGAACATTAGACCAAGTGGCCGCGGCACAAATGTTATCAACTGAGACCCTGGAAAGGAAGGCTGAGGAAGTTGAGACAGACCTAATGGAATGAAATCTGACTGGTCTGGGCAGGGCCAAGCATTTTTCTTTACAACCATGAAAAATACAGTTGGATAACCACTTACCTAAGGAAATTTATGAAACTCTGTGTCCCATCATAGATTTAGAAAAATAGACATTGCTGGTTCAGTGGCAGAATTCTCACCTGCCACAAGGGAGGCCCAGGTTCAATTCCCGGCCAATGCAGCATGGCATTTTCATTGGCATCTGGTATAATGGTTTAGGTGTTTACCTCACAGGCCAAGGCACAGGGTTTGATTCTCACTTTTGAAGGGAAATTGGCTAGGCTTAAAAATGATCTGCAAGGGCAGCTAGCCTGGTACTTGGTTATGAAGGATTTGGTATGATAGAGGTAGAAACAGAATAGGCGATGTATGTCTAGCAAGTGTAGCATATATTCCCATTTGCTGGAGAAATGTGTAAAGAAAACGTAGATTAATGCAATAATTTAGTGAGGCCTCAGATACTGCCTTGGGGACAAATGACATATTGGTTCTGAGGGGCACGCTATCTTTGTGGAAAACAATGTAAAGCAGCTTGCAGGACAGAGCCTGTAGCTCTGGCAATCTCTGTGCTGAAAGTACTGCCACCAGAAAGTACAGTTGTGTATGAAATTCCCATAACCGCAGATGTCCTACTGCAGTATTTCTGACATATGGGTTGTCACCATGACATCTGTACAGGGTACCAAGCTTTAGCTTCTCAAGGCTGTACGACTGACACATGACCTCATAAGAATAGCAGTACATAGACAGACATATGAGCATGGATACTCAGATCAACTCCAGGCCAGAGACCTGAAGACTACTGAAAAAGGAAGACTGATTAGCTAGGAGGGGTACTCAAACAGCTAATTTAACTCCCCAGTTCCCATGTATCAGAGGAGAGTTTAAAGCAGAGGGGGAAAAGAAAAGGTAGGCTGAAGTAAGCTAGAGAAGAGGGGTTGGACGGTAGAAAGGAAAACTGCAACAGTGATCAGTAGGGCATCTACTGTTATGATAAGTTCTTATACAACCGTACTATGTCCTGACTGAAATCACTTTTGCAGTATTCCTGACACATGGGTGATTCCCAAAGCTGAAGGAGGTATAGAGATGGGTGGATGGAAACAGAGTAGATAAGTTTTCTAACAGTCCAGAAAGGACATTAACTACTAGCCAAGACTGCCCAGGACCTGGAGAAGACATCAATTTTGTAGTGCTTAGTAAAGGTATGTACAGAGGACAAAGTGGCAGCCTCCAAAATAGAGCTGGCATCTACTCCCTTGTGAAAAAAAGCCCCTGAGGAAGCCACTGCCATGGTGGAATGAACTTTCAGACAGGAAGGCACTGGCTTACTATAGTGGGAGTGGCAGAAAGAGATATCCTTAGAGATCCAAGGTTCAATACTTTGGAGACCATCTGACCCATCTTTGGGCTTGTAAAAGCTACAAACCGGAGCCTTCCCAAGATGGCTGCACATGGAGTAACAGCTTAATTCTAGCTCTCCCAGTGTGAAAACAAAAACTCAGCAGAGAAGGTCAGTAGACTTGTGTTTCTGGGTAAATTTCAGTAACTAGCTATTAATTGCATTGCCTAGATGCCAGGAAGAAAGAAATACATAGGACCTGAAGGAAAACAGCTACAAAAGGTGAGGAAAAAATATTGAATGAGAAGTACTGCAGCTATTCAGCAGTGCAAGCTCCAGACATGACTTCCAGTAACCTAGAGGAAAGCATAAGACAATTGCACAGAGACCTGGTCAAAATAAACAAAACAAAGATGGGTTATTATCAACCAAAGGCTGGAAAAAATGGAAGAAACTTTAAACAGATACTCAGATTAGGTGATAAAACTGCAAAAATCAGAGTTCGGGACAAAGAAAAGGCTGGCTGAATATGAGACTGCTCAAGAAGAGATGCTTCAAAAAAATAACAGAATTACAGGACAGAGCATGTAGATAACATCAGAGATTTTTCAGCTGTACCAACGAAGCTGGAAGGAACAGACTGTATTAATTTTATAAAAATGCAAATAAGCAACTGCCCTGATATTCCACTGCAGGAAATGTTAACTGAAAGGGCACATAGTGTATATACTCCAAACCTGGCTACAAGAAAGAAACCTATAGCTTTAATACTAAAGCTGTAGGAGTTGATTCTGACAAAACTGAGGCAGAAGACCAAAGTACTAAATGTGGGAGATAGCAGAGTGTTTGTGGAGAATGATTACTTATTGTACACCAGGCAGAAGAGGAGTAAATTTATTTCACTGTTCAGGGAATGTCGAGAAGCAGGTGTGAGCTATCTTCAAAATGTTCTTCCTTGGAAGGACACAATCATTTTTTGATGAAATACATGCTAAGGAGGACATACAAAAGTTTGTCCAACAAAAAGTGACCTGTGAAACAGAAGGAGATTCTGCTTCTTGTTCTTCTGAAAATAAAGACACAGAGAGACTGTGCTAGTGAAACTTCTTCCAATGTTTCAATGGAAAATGCTGGAGAGAAGGAAGGGAGCACGAGAACTGACTAGAAGACTCGACATTACATTGGAAATGAAGCAAAAACAGGATTTGGGAGATGGAGATGAACAGGAATAAGACCAGTAACTTGGAAATTGACAAATTTGGGATTACAAAGCAATGACAATATTTGTGAAATATAACAGAACAACAACGTCTGAAAATATTGTACTTTTTTGGACCTTGTTGGACTTGTGGGGACTCTAATGTATATGCCCTACTAATGTACAGAAAAATACTTGGAGAGGGGAAGAGGAAGGAGAACATTAACTGTAAGTAAAACAAATCTTTTCTTAAAAGTACTACTTTTATAGTGTATGATTTTCTTTGCATGCTATAAAGTTTTCACAGTTTTTTTAAGGGTAATGGGGATACTCTTGTAAACAGATGCTCCTGTTTTTTTTCTTTCTCCCTTCAAAAGTATGGTTAAAAGAGCACAACAAAAGAAAAATCAATGAGCTTTGTCTCATTCGTGCATGGCGGAATGACTGGTTTAAGGCCCTTTGCTTGATCTAGTAAGACGTTTTTAGAAAAAGTAAGTAAGTGAAAAGAATACTGATTATTATAAGGCTTTTTTCTAGCAAATAAATGTATGCTTAGTAGTAATTCTATATCTGGTCCTCATGTCTCCATAGACACAATCTAATAAAGAGAAATCGACTACAGTCTGTTAAAGAGAAATTTTCTAGAAAAAAAGAGAAATTCGATAGGAGATAATGTTCTCTGAAAACATTCAGGTATTTTTCCCAGCTGGGAGAGCTATAAAGATAAGACAAAACCAGACGGCACTTAGCAGAAGCACAAGATGCACCATGTGCCTTAGCATGGATAGCCTTTCTTTTAGGTTAACTCAAGTCTGAGAGTGTGGCTGTCAGTTTGAGACATTTATTCCTATTAGGAGAGCAAAGCTTCAATATCTGATTATTAAACAGTTTTGTGTGTAAGTATTAAGTTAATAAGTTTTAGGGGGTATTGAGATTTTTTTAGGACTTTCAATAAAACAAACAGCTTTGTAAGATGTGACACAGGCTCAAATGGATATAACATAAAACAACTGTATAAAAGTTCAACCTGTGAAACAGTGTATGCATGTAACACAAAAGCTGGAGCTAGACATTTAACAAAACAGCTGTTATACATAAAAGGTGGGAATAACTTTTCAATACAATGATGCGTTCTGTAATGTCTTTAAATGCTTTAAATGTCAATGGTCTCACAGATAAATACAAAAAAGAAAGAGTAGTGAACTATATTAAAACATCTAGAGTGCAAATAGCTATGCTACAGGAGACACACTTGGAAAGACCTGAACATGTGAATTTGGTAAAGAAAGGTTTCCAGGATGGTTATTCAACAGAATACCTAGGACAAAGGAAAACAGGAGTACTTATACTAATTGCAAGAGGAGCTCCAATAGTAATAGAAGAGGATAAAACAATAATAATGGTAGATATGTAATGCTAAGGAGCTACTGGCAAGGGAGGAGGAGGAGGATTACATTGGCCTGAACTTATACTCCACCTAAAATCTCTATAATGGAGCTTAAAGGAATTCTGGGGGAAATAATCAGCTTTCACCAAGGAATATTACTTATAGGTGGGGAATGGAATATGTGTCAGGGGGACCCAGAAGGAAAAGTATAACAAAGGAGGGTAGACATTCGAAGAAATTTATGAGCATATTTGGTAAAGAAGATATGCATTTGGTACTATGAGTTTGGAGTGAATTTACATATTATTACCAGAGATACAAAAACTGGGCTAGGCTAGACTGAATTTATGTTTCACATGAACATGTGTATTTAATTGAAGGTCTTGATATGCACCCAATAACTACTTCAGATCATATGCCAATAATAACTAAAATAAAACTACAGGGTAATGAAATAAAAATGAGACACTGGCACTTTCCCACCTGTCTGTTGAAAAGAGACAAATTTAAAGAATGGGTAGTGGAAATTATTTAGGAGCTGCTAGAGAAGATAGAAATTTCTTCTGAAAATATTGCTAGGGAGTGGGATAAAATTAAGTGGAGTTTAGAAATAGGATGGAAATAAAAGAAAGGGAGATATGGTTAAGAAGTAACAAGAATTATTTAGATGGACTGACACGTTAAAGTACTGCAGAACAGGGAGAATCTCACAGAACAAGAAGAGTAACTGAAGAATGCTAAACAGAAAGAAGGAAAAAGGAATTACCTCAATAATATACATGGGTTTATAAAGATTGCTGTTAAGCAACTGTTTTTTGATAACTCTAGAGCACAAAGACTTTTAGCACAAAGACTCAGGCAACATAAAGTAGAAAAGGCTGTCACCAAGCTTAGAGGCCTATAACAATGTAACAGACCCTGTAGTGTTATTAGAAATATTTCGGAAATTCTACGAAAGTCTGTATAAGGCAGAAAGAAATATTTAAATAAAGAAAAGGGTACAAATGGAAATGTTTATGGAAGAATTAAGTATGCCAAGGATAGAGGTACATGAGGCTCAATTACTAACAGGGTAGGAGGAAATGAGATAAAAATGGTGATGCATAATTCATTTATAGGAAAGTCCCCAGGGATAGATGGTATTCCTGCGGCAGTTTGGAAACTAGGAGGGAAAAACTGATAAAAGATCTGGAAGGTTTTAATAGTATTTTAAAAGGATGAGAAGTACCAACATCATGGAATAAAGCAGTGGTAGCTATTACACCTAAAGAAGGTAAAGATCCATCAGATCCAGCTTCATACAGGCCCATTTCAATACTAACCCATAATTACAAAGTGTTTATGTCTATAACAGCTAAAGGAATGGCAAACGTGATGTCAGAATTGATAGATATGGACAAATGTGGTTTTGTGGAGGGGAGGCAAACATCTGAGAATATTAACAGAACACTGACAATCCAGAGGAGAGCAGAATGTAAGAAAACACCACTGTTGTTGGTGGGTCTTGATGCAGAGAAAGCATTTGACAGACTAAGATGGGACTTTATAAGCAGGGGCAATGGAAGCATTTGCATTCCCTGATAAAATTCTAAGTTTGATTAGGAGGGTATATGAGGGATCAGAGGCAAAAATTAAAGTGGGTGGGGTCCTCCTCTGATAATTTCTGCTTGACCAGAGGAACCAGGCAGGGGTGTCCTCTTTCACCTTTTTTTATTCGCATTACATTTACAACAACTGGCAAAGAAAATAAGAGACTCAGAAATTCAAGGATATAACTTGTATGGAAGTCAAGAAAAGTTGGCTTTATTTCCAGATGATGATATTTTGAGTTCATATTAAAAACACAAATGTTTACTTACCAGAACACCTAAATGCCAACACATATTCCGCGAACCACAAATGCACCGAACACCCTAAACTGCGAAATTCAAAAACTCAAAATGTCATACTTGTCTCATCCCACCGCCCGCTACATACTACCTTCACAAACAAACTAAATAAACCACATACATACACTAACCAAAACCCTACTTCTAACCCTACACTAAATCTTGCATATGCCACCATGTATGCACTTAACCCGCACCCTAACCCTAAGGTCCGTAACTATTGCACACTTACCTTAAAAAGCTATACCCAAGCTAAATAATCCATACACATACACTTAATAAAACCCTACTTCTAACCCTACACTAAATCTAACATACATTACCATCTATGTACTTACCTTAACCAGCACCCTAACCCTAAGTTCTGTAACTATCGCACATTTACCTTACGGAGCTATACCGCAGAAGCGCCAACCATGACGATTCAGTGTTTTGGATTTCGTGCTTCAGGACAATCGATGTTTTCGTGGTTCAATGAAGACGTGTCGGCATTTAGGTGTTCGGCTACGTAAACATTTGTGTTTTTAATATGAACCCAATATTTTACACTTGATAAAACCAGAACATTTTGAGACATTTTCAAATCTTTTCAGGATACAAACATAATAAAGTTAAAATATAACAGCAGTAAATCATATACCCACGCACAAATTGGTCCGGCAATAACCATATTTATGGGGACATGATAAAATGATGTACTTAGGAGTACGGATTAAAAATTATTCTAGTGTGGCAGCTAAGGATATGTGGGAAGAGAGTTAAAGATAATACAAAAATTGAGAAATTGGAAGCTCTATTATATTGATATGGATAGTAAGATACAAACAGTTAAAATATTTTTAGTCCCTTTAGTCTTATACACAGGTCAGGCATATTTTTATCAGCCAGAGGAGAAGTTGTGGCTAGCAATTAATAAAGAGCTGAAGAATGTTTTTCTGGGAGGAGAAGATGGCAAGAGTCAAGTGAGATAAGCTGATTCTGCCAACAGAACAAGGCAGTTTGGGATTACCCAATTTGAATGGGTATTTCAGAACTACACAATTAAAGCTCTATACATAGCACAAGCAGAAACCTATAATTCAAAGTGGACATAAATAATGATTGAAACAGGGAAGAACTCAAAAAACAAACAGAGACTGGGATTTTGGATGCAGATCTTATGGAGAATGACAATAATTATACAGAATATTATATTCATAAAGTAGCAGAAAGTATTCTGTGAACTAAGCCAACATGGGCGACCTCTGACTGGGCTACAAGGCCTGAAATTACCCTGTCTTAAGTGACAACCTTCACATTTGCAAAGCAACACCATAAACACCCATACTAAAGACCTTTACCATAACATACATTGAACTTGCTTTCATTACAGATACCTCACTAAAAGAATTCTTCTCTTCTAGAATAGCCTCCCTCTTCATATTAAACACAGCAGTTCCTTCACTCTCTTCAAATGCAACCACGATGACTGGATCAGTAACTGCAAATATAACCCTCGTTTTGCTCTATAAACCTTAATGAAAAGGGTAGCACACACTGGGAATTGCAGTGGCCAGTCTTCAAATGAGCAACCCCATCAATTGCCTAGTAGTAATGTGTGAATATATGGTGTCATGCTGTGATGACTCAGTATTTCCTTGTTATAATGCAAGTTTGCATTGAGGTACAGGAGCTCCACATTCCTCTAGGTGGTGAAGAGGATGCAGTTCCTTTTTGGAATGCCCCGTGTCATCTTTGATGTGGAACAAACTGACAGATACATATATGGAGGTATTTGGTGGAACCCCAAAAAGGGATTTGTTGACTCTTTTACTTGGCTTTCCTGAAGAGAAATTTAACAAGATCACGAAAATTTCCAACAGGTAGAAAATTTTCTGCAGTGGCTGCCAAGACTATTACTAAAAGATGGCTTCTGAATGACCTTCCAGACTATGGGTAGTACATGGCTTTGTCTGACCAGATAGCTGTTGATGAAAGGACCTCACTTAAATCTAGTCTGGAACTGGACATGTCTGCCATAGCAAGTCAAGGTAATTTGACTTTTTGGTGAATGTGAGGGGCATTTTCGACAGAAGTATTTTTTTTTTATTTGTCCTGGTTGGGCTTTCATCTGCTGTAATTTGGTTTGATTTGTCTTGAAGAAAACTAACTACCCATTCAATCTAAATCTAGTTCATACTTTGTAAGTATTAGAATTTATTTGAAAAGCATAGTTTTTTAACTGCATTACATATTCTACATGTAGTGGTAGGCCTGCTGTGCTAAAATACAGGCCAAGGACATAGGTTCATAGGTACGTACTAGGCTATCGGCCCAAGGGCCTACGTAAGCCTAGCCAGCAAGGTACCATAGCTTACGCCACCCAAGAAAGTTATTTTCCTCTGCCACTGTCCAGCAGAGACACAGAAGTGATCCCCGGGGTGTATTTCCTATTTTCCATCCACTCATTAAGATTTTTCTTGAAGAGTGCTAATAAAGAACTTTGCTTGATATAGATGGGTAGCTTCTTTCAGAGTATAGGAAGTCTCTGGGACAGGAATCTATCCCTCCAGTGTGTCCTGTTTATTGTGGTGACAAGGTTTAGGTCCCTAGAGTGTGTAGCTTGGAGGGATTGGGATTTCTTTAGGTGTAACATGTCCAACAGTTCTGGGTTTGATATAGCTTCATATGTTAGGCAGAGATCACCTCGGAGTAGGCGATATGCTACGGAGTAAAGCTGGAGTTTTTTGAGGCGGTCAGTGTAGGGCATTTGTTTGAGGCCAGTAATCCTCTTTGTGAGGTACTTCTGTGGCCTTTCCAGCTGCTGCAGATGTCCTGTGAGGTACATTCCAAAAGGGGCTTTGTACTCTATAATGGGTCTAATGAGTTACGAGTAGAGGGGAACAATGACCTCTTTTTTCCTGGATGAGAACCCTTTTATGATGAGGTGTGCCACGTAGAAGGACTGTGCTGTTGTCTTTTTTTAATCTTGTTTAAGACTGTTTACTGGTTCAGTAAATGATCTGACATAAAAATAAATGCATAAGATCAGCAGAAGTCACACCATGAAAATGCAGGGAAAAATAAAAATGCTCTGGTTCATCTGCATTAACTGGTTATTCTCCTGTGTTTATCCAAACTACTATCTTTCCAGTCCAGCCAACATTGTGAGACAAAACATTAGGGAGGGAGCTGATTGTAATTTTTCTGTGAGGCAACATTTGTTCCACCCCAAGAAGTGGTAAATCTCAAACTCAATAACTTCAGTCATTTCTCAACTTAACCCCCCTTGCAGAAATATGACAGAAAATTTTGATGCTTGCCTTAAAGTAGAGCTGGGGCAATCAAATTCCAATGAAGGTTACATGTAACCAATTCTTTTGGTTGCTTTGTTTTTCCTGATGACATTTTTTATTATTTATTTTTTAGTTAAGAAAAACAAACAAGTTTGCTTCCTAGCTACCATGTTGATTCCACCTTTCTGTATCACTAGCATCACAGAGCAGACAGCTGTAAGTGACAGCAATACTCAGAAATAACTTGGTATGTGCTTCCCCTCTTCAACAGTATGAGGCATCTGAGACATCTGAATTCTACAGCCATGAAGCTTTTCACTTCCCCCTTCCCTCCCCCCAACTCTTACTTCTGGTGAGTAATGACTACATCAGTTAGCACTACAGAAAGGGACTTCTATTTACATCGGACATTTCTGACCAATGCCCGTTTGCCTTCCACTGACCTGACTGAACTGAGATTGTCTTAAGATGGCCATTTCAGTAAATATTTGCCATATTTGTTTGATGTTGAGCAGGTTATTCCCATCAGGGTTTGGTTAGTTAAATCCTCTGTAAGATTTTATTTCCATTGACTTCTGCATCCCAAAATTTAGTCTGGAAATTCTTGTGGTTGGGGACGTAGGTAGAAAGTACAGTTTTGTACCTACCATAAATGTAGATGTTCGAGTGTAGACACTGCTGGAGTCATTACGCTTGGGTTATCCTGCCGTCAGGCGGTTCCCCAGCCGGCCTGAGTTCCAAAGTCTTGGTCTGGCGTCGGTTGCTGTCGCCTCCTCCCTGACGTAAGTGCGACAGGGGTATACAAGATGCAGCAGACGCCATTTTCTTCAGTTTTTCTTGTCCCAGATGTCAGGTGCCCCCAAATAGGTAGGCAATTCAAATTGCTAATAAAACATACATAAGAAATGCAAACAACTTACTTTCGGCTACCAGCAAATACTCCCCATAGGTAGTAAAAGGTAGAGAAACTAGGTACGTACTAGCCAGTAAGAGGGGAAGGAGGGAGGGTAACCTGGACTGCAGCAGTGTCTACACTCGAACATCTACATTTATGATAGGTACAAAACTGTACTATGTTCATCGTGTGACACTGCTGCAGTCATTACACGGGTAGAATCCCAAAGCTGAGGTAGGGTGGTTGGTTCTATAAGGCATTAGGGGTGGCTATAAGGTCCTGCAGCACTGCAGAGGCGAAGCCAGCTCTGGATTTAGAGTATAGAGGCAGATGGTAATGCTTGGTGAAGGTATGCACAGAACTCCATGTTGCTGCTTCCAAAATATCCTTGGTAGGTACTCCTCTGAGGTAGGCAGATGAAGTGGCTGTTGCCCTGGTGGAGTGAGATCTAATGCTGTTAGGCACAGGTTTTCCATGGTGTGTATAGCAGAAACGTATGCAATGTCCTATCCATTTGAAAATAGTCCGTTTTGAAATAGCTTTTCCTTGTGCTGCTGCAGCATATGCTACCAATAATTGCTCAGACTTTCTGAAAGCTTTGGTTTTGTCCAAGTAGAAGCGTAACTGCCTGTGAATGTCCAATGAATGCAGTAGTCTTTCCCCTTTATTCTGTGGTTTTGGATAAAAAGTAGGCAAGTGAATGGTTTGGTTTAGAGACACACTTGAAACCACCTTAGGCATAAACGTAGGGTTAGTTCTTAAGGACACCCTGTCCTGGTGGAAAATGAGGAAAGGTTCCACTGCCATTAGTGCCTGTAATTCTGAAACTCTTCTTGCAGAAGTTATTGCCAGGAGCAGAGCAGTTTTCCAAGAAATGTATTTTAATTCTGCCGTGCTAGCTGGTTCCAAAGGAGGTAAAGTTAATTTTTCCAAAACAAAGTTGAGGTCCCAAGTTGGAGTAGGTGCTCTACGGGGCAGTCTTATGTTTTTAGCCCCTCTGAGGTACTGTTTTAGCAAAGGATTAGAGAAAATTGGTGGATCCGTGTTGTAATGTGCAGAGATGGCAGAGGCGTGGATCTTGATGGATGAAAAGGAGAGGCCTTTGTCCAGCATCTCAGTCAAATATTGTAGTATCTGAGGAATGTTTGGCACAAGAGGATCAAGGCTGTGAGCCTGGTTCCAGGCATAGAATCTCTTCCATTTATCCGAGTAGGCTTTCCTGGTACTAGGCCTTCTGGCCACCAGAATGACATCCATAACTGCTTTGGAGAGAGGCATTGCTTGCGTGGCTAGGGAATCTTCCATGCAGCTAGGTTTAGTGTCTTTAGCTGGCTGTGGAATAACTGATTGTTGTGCTGAGACAGCAGATGTGGTATTTGAGGCAAAATCCAGGGTGGTCCTTGTGCTAAGTTTTTTAAGATTGGGTACCAGTGCTGGCATGGCCAGTCTGGTGCAATCAGGATAATTTTTGGCTCTTCTTGCCTGGCTTTTATGAGTACCTTTGGGAGAAGAGGCAGTGGTGGAAAAGCATATACTTGTAGGTTTGTCCAGCTGAATGAGAGGGCATCCACTTTCCATGCTTGCGGATGGTAACTCCTTGTGCAGAATTTCTTTAGCTGGCAATTCATTGGGGAGGCAAACAGATCTATGTCCGGGCTCCACCATTTCTTTGTTATCATTCTGAATATTTGAGGATTCAATTCCCATTCGTGGGGATCCATGATATTTCTGCTTAAGTCGTCTGCCAGTGTGTTTTTCTCTCCTGGCAGGAATTGTGCTTGTAGATGAACTTGATAGTTTATAGCTGTGTTCCACAAGATCATGGCTCGTCTGCAGAGGGGGTAGGAGTGAGTGCCCCCTTGCTTGTTTATGTACCACAACTGTGGTGTTGTCTGTCTTTAGTAGTAGTTGTCCTGGATGCAACAGGTCCTTGAAAGCTATAAGGGCATTTTGTACAGCTAGCATCTCTTTTTGATTGATGTGAAGATGCCTTTGTTTTGTGGGCCACTTGCCCTGAATACATTTTCCTGCCATGTGTGCTCCCCAGGCGTAATCCGATGCTTCTGTTTGTCAGTGTTTGCCTGGCTGTGGGTTGAGTGAAAGGCTGTCCCTTGTTGAGGTGACAAGCTTGAGCCCACCATCGAAACTCCTGTTGAAGGCAAGGTATTAGTGGTATAACTGTTTCCAAACTTTGACAGTGGTGAGACCATACATTCTTTAGGTACCATGCAGTCTGCAGTCTGGCATATGGAATTAGTAGTATGCAAGATGCCATGAAGCCCAAGGCCTGCAGAATTTTTCTTGCAGGGAGTTGGGTCTTTGTTGCCATCAATTGAAAGTATTGTGTCAGTTGTCCTTGCTTGTCTGGCGTGAGAAAAGCCATCTGGGCTGTTGTGTTCAAGCTGGCACCCAGGAATATTATCTCTTGTGAGGGCACTAGTTTTGATTTCTTTTCGTTTACTGTGTACCCCAGGCAACTTAATAACTTTTTTACAAACGCCAGATGCTGTAGAAGAATGTCCTTGCTCTCTGCTTGAATCAGGCAGTCGTCCAGGTATGGGTAAATTTGAATTCCTTTCTGTCTGCAAAATGCAATTACTGGTGCCAGGCACTTTGTGAAGACCCTGGGCGCAGTAGATAATCCAAAGGGCAGTGCAGAGAATTGATAGTGCATTGGACCAACTAAGAACCTGAGGTATCTTCTGCAGTTCTGTCTGATAGGGTCATGCAGGTATGCCTCCTTGAGGTCCAAAGTCACGAGCCAAGCTTGCTTGCCCAGCATGGGAAAGAAGCTGCTGTAATGTCAACATTTTGAATTTTGGAACATCCAGGTAAGTGTTTAGTGAAGAAAGATCCAGAATGGGCCTCCAGGCTTTGTCTTTTCTGGGAACCAGAAAGAGTCTCGAGTAAAATCCTTGCCCTTGTTCCTGTGGTGGTACCTTTTGAATAGCTCCCATGTTCATGAGTGCCATAATTTGTTTTTGGGCCTCTGCCCATTGATTTAGTGGCAGATTTGGCATTCCTTTTAATCTTGGCAGAGTGTGAAAGTGGAACCTGTAACCTTCTGAAATAATATTGAGAACCCATTTGACTTGGGTGATCATATGCCAATTGTGATAAAGTGCCAGTTTTCCTCCCAAAGGGGCTGCCAAGAGTGAGTTGTTTGGCAGCTGGAGTGGGAAGTCATTGGGGCTGTTTTTTATATGGTTGGTGCCTGTCTTCCCCTTCTTTCTGGCCTGATGCACCCCACTGTCGAGGCCTGTGAGGACCTTGTGGTTGACCTCTACCTCTTGGCCATCTGTATCTGCCCCTTTGAGGTCTGTCATTAACTGGAAAGGACCAATTCTTTGTTGGCCAGTTTCTACTAAATCGAGGAGGCTGAACCTGTAAGAAATCCTTCAGTGTTTGCATAGATTTTGCCTTATCCTCCATTTTCTTTAATACCTCTTCTGCCTTAACTCCAAATAAAACATCCTGCTGTAAAGGTGCATCCAGTAATTTAGCTTTAACATGATCTGGTAACGTATGTTCTTTTAACCATGCATGTCTTCTAATGACAGAGCCTGTAACTGCTGCTCTGCATGAGGCCTCTAAAGAATCAAAACCACATTGCAAAGTATGCTTTCCCACTTGTTCAGCGGCATGCAATAAATCCTGCATTTCTTTAAAATTAGGAGGATCTGTATCTGGAAGCATTTTTTGTTTCAACTGAGACATCAAAAGTTGCTGATATTTTAGCATGTGAAACTGGCAATTTAAGGCTCTCATTGCTAAAGTTGCAGACGTATATACTTTCTTTCCCCATCTGTCTAGTGCTCTGGAATGTCTGTCAGAGGGAACTGGGTTCTTTGCTGATGAGGCCTTAACCCCTTTGGGTCCCTGAGAAATAGTTTCAGGATCAGCAACAGGGCTTTTATACAGAAATTTGTGAGAGTCAGGGACTCTGTAATATCTGTCCAGTTTAAGTGGAGCTGGAGGTAAGGAATCAGGATTTAAGCTGGATTCAGTGTACACATCATCCACAATATCTAGCACTGGCGGAACAGCCAGGGGTCTGTGATGAGGTAATAATAGGAAGTCTCTGAGCCTTTTCTTGGATTCTGAATAATCCTGGCCTTCTCAATGGAAATGCTCCCTCATGGTATGTAAGGTTTCCCCAAAGGAGTAGTCCTCAGGCGGAGAGGCTGATGGAATAGATTCCTCAGCATCAGAATCCTCATAAGGGGGTAAAGAATATCCCAGGTCTGAGGATGAATCTGAGGAAATGGACCCCTGGTCGGATGAATCATAATCTGCATCCTGTCTAGGCCTTTTATCAGGTGGGGGAAGGGAACCCCTGATCAGAGTGATTAGGTCTTCGGCCATTTTGAGCATTTGTTTCTTAGGCATGGAGGCCTGTCCTGGAGAATGCTGTACTTGTTTCTTAGTTTTTAAAGGGGGCTTTGACTTAGAAGAGGGTTTAATGCTTAGCTGAGTAGGTCTGAAGACACCCTCTGAAGCTGCGGGTAGCTCAAGTACTCCGGATCCCTCTGCAGGATAGGTTTCGGTCTGCCGAAAAGCTACTGCGTTCGAAGGCCCAGCCATCTCCACGTGGGGGTCAGGGGCGATCTGTGGTTCTGCAGAAGCGGTCGTCAGGGGCTGCGATGGTACCTCACTGAAAACCGGAGAACTGGCCTAGAAGAGGCTTCGTCGTCAGTTCTGGGCCTCGGATGCTTGTCCTTGTCTTTGTGCTTTTTATGAATACCGGTCGTCGGAAGTTCCGACGGCATGGTATAATTAAATTTTCTGCCAAAGTAATGTCGGACAAAATCAAACCGACGTTTAATAGTGCGCTTATTAAACCTAGCACAAAACCGACAACCAGTAACGTCGTGGTCTGGGCCTAGGCATGTGATACAATAAGAATGGAAATCCTTATGAGGTATTTGCTTCCCACAAGAAATACAGTTATTAACTTTACGGTCTGAGGCAAGAAAAAGTTTCCCCAACGGGGTACTTAGCTTTGTAGAAGACTTCGGTTCTGGATTCGGAATGAAAATCCCAGGAGTAGGCCGACCGGCACTTGCGAACTGCTTTTGGTTCAGGCACCGCACGGCAAGAAAAACTGAAGAAAATGGCGTTGGCTGCATCTTATATACCTGTCGCACTGATGTCAGGGAGGAGGCGACAGCAACCGATGCTGGACCAAGACTTTGGAACTCAGGTCGGCTGGGGAACCGCCTGACGGCAGGATAACCCAAGTGTAATGACTGCAGCAGTGTCACACGATGAACATTCCACAATCCTACATAGGAGATCACAGTTCTAACAGTAAAAGTGACAAGCCCTTCATCAAGTAATTGCATTTGTGAAGTCCGTATACCTTTGCACTGCCAGACTCCTACTTCTGGCTTTTGGACTGCAGTCTAAAGCTGTGACTATGTCTTTCATGGCATTTTAGTAAACCAGGTGTATTTTCATTTGTAATATCACATCACCTTTCTTCCTTAAAAAATAGCATTACATTTGTTCAAAGTGCATCTACAAACCTTTTAAAATTACTATTCTGTAAACATGACAGACATTTCTTTACAGCCTCTTAATAAATAGTGTTTATGAATTGTAGCAACAGCGGTAGTAATGTTAACAAGTTCTGAACATCTTCAAATGAACATTGGATTTTAAAACTTTAAGTAACATTTAGCAAATACTTTTCAGAAATATTGAGCAATGGTTGAGATATTTTTTTTGGTGCCCCTGAAATCAGAAAGTATTAGAAAATGATAAATCAATAGAATCTTGGATTAAAGGAACAGTAGTTCCTCCACAATCTTACTATCCTTTCAAAAGACAAATAAGGAGGGGGATGGAGGGAGGGAAGTTGAGAAAGAAAGACAATGAGCAACACAATTGGAACGTTATGTTAAGCACATACCTTATTTATCTGATATTGTCATTTTCATTGTTTCCTTAACTGCTGTGACAGAGTCCTCAGCTACCTAATTCACAGCAGAACTCTAAGGAAGGATGATCCCGAGCACCATTCAGCCAAAGGCTGCTCTTCCCATAGAGACCAAATCTAACTTGTAATGAGCAATAAATGTATAAGGATTAGCCCAAGTTGTGGCTGCACAAACATCATCCAAAGAAGTGCATAAAAATGCTGAAGAAGTTGCCACAGATCTAGTGGAATGAGGTTTTGGTGCTTTTAGCAAAACAATCCCAATTTATCAAGAACAAAGACAACACAATCAGTTAACCATTTGGGTAAGGTCACTTTAGAAACTTGTTTGCCTAATTTTGAGTCCGAAATGGAGACAAAATAATTCTTCCAACTTCCTAAAAATCTTTGGTTCTATGTAGCTAAAACCATTATTGCCTTTGAATGTCCAAAAGGTGTAACATATACTCTTCCTTATTTGAGAAGTTTGGAAAGAAGACTGGAAGGTTGATAACTCTGATTAATATTGGATTCTGACACCACCTTAGGAAGAAAGGAAGGACTGGTCCTTATAGTAGACCAATAACGATCAAGCAGGATTTATATTAAATGGATTAACAGACGATAATGTCAAACAGGTAGCAACTATCTTAGATTTAGCAAAAGGAATGAACAGGAAATTGTCCTTAATTAGCTTAGATACTGAGAGAGCTTTTGATTTTGTAGATTGAAACTACTTGTTTAAAACTTTAGAAGTGTTTGCATTCCCAGAACAAATTATTGGAACATTAAAAAAACTGTACAGTGACTCCAAAGCCCATGTTAAAATTTCTCAAGGATTCACTTTAAACAAAGGCATAAAGCAAGTGTGTCATTTCTCCCCTCTACTATTTGCATTAGCTAATTAAACCCTTAGCTAACAGGATAAGGAGTGATGAAAAAAAAACTGATGGATTCTCAATTGAAAAGGATTTTCAATCTAAAATACAGCTTTTTGTAAATGATATTTTACTAACTATAGGAGATTTAAATTATTCAACTGAAGAAATAGAAGTTTCAAGTATCACTGCTGACATTTAATATTAAGACTGAAACTTTAGTGTTAAATCAAATGTCTGTTTTGCCTAACAGTACCACTGGTTTCCACTTTTCTCTGAATGCTACGAGGCATTTTTGCACTGCCATCAGCTCTTTTCAGGTTTATGTGTTTGTCTCTGAACTAAATTTCCCACTTTCCTTGCAAATACAAGTGTATGAAATGGGCCTCCCAGGCTGTCTCTGAAGCATCTGTGGTGAGTGTTTTCTCCTGAGGAGTGAACCTGAAAGGAAGGCCATGGTTCTGAGCACAGGCCTGTACCCACCATGCAAATTCCTCCATGAGACAAGGAATCAGTTGGATTTTTGAAAGGGATTGTGTGTACTAGCACCACACATTTCTGAGGTACCACTGGAGGGAGCTTCCTCATGAGAGTCAAGAAGGAGACCTGGCCACAGGAACCATGAGGATGCAAGATGCCATGTAGCCTAGTACCCTGAATAATTCCCTTGTTGATAGGCACTGTCTCTGCATGATCTTTTCGAAGTAATGAGTCAGGAAAGAGACCTTGTCATGAGATAAGAAGGGCTTTTGAAGGGATGAGTCCAGAACAGCCCCAAGGAAAACAATCCTAGTAGATGGAATTGTGTTGGATTTGCTTACATTTATGTCAAAACCCAGAGAAGTCAAGAGGTTCTGGGTAGACACCAGATCTGTGTGGAGTCTTGCCAGACTTGTGGCTTATATTAGACAAATGTCCAGGTAGGGTTAGATATGGACCCATCTGGTCTTGCAAAAGCAGATTAAAGGAGTTAAGCACTTAATGAAGACCCTGGGAGCAGTAGACAGGCCAAAGGGCAGTGCAAAAAATTGAAAGTGACTGGTACCTACACTCTGAAGAGTAGAAGCTTGTGTGTGACTCCTTTGTAAGAATGTGCAAGTAGGCACTTTTAGTTTCAGGGTGACCACAAAGGCCCGAGAAGCTATCATGGGTAAAAGTTTTTGAAGATTTAACATTCTGAATTTTGGAACCAGCAGGGACTGACTGACTCACAGACAGGTCTAAAACAGGACGTTAACAGCCTTTCTTTCTGTGAACTAGAAACAGCCTGGAGTAGAAACACTTTCCCTTTTGGTGTTCTGGAACTGGCTCCAATGAACCCTGGAAACACAAATTCAGAATTTGAGAAAGGGTCTCTGTTCTTTGATTTGGTGGAATGTCTCGATAGCCTGAGTATTTTAATGGCTCTTTGAAAGTGAGTTTAAAGCCATGTGAAACAATGCTTAGAACCCACTTGTCTGAAATGATGAGGGACCAATTCTCCTTGAAAAGGGATAGTGTTCCTCCTAGTCTTATTGTTAGGAGGGGGTTGCAAAGAGAGAGAGATGGATGTGTCATTGTTGCTCTCTAATAGGGACCAATGGCCAGTGGCCTAGAACTCTCTTGCCTGGGAATGTCTGAGGTCCACTGTCTGGGTCTTTATAACTGGTGTTGCCTTTGTGTCCTTTCCCTCCTGGGTTTCCTCTGCCTGCTTTTGGATTGTGAGGAAAAGGACCAATGTTTAGAGGGATAGTTTAGTTGGCTAAACTTAAAAGAATTATTTCACAGTTTGCATGGATTTACCTTTGCCTTCCATGTTCTTAAGTACAGCCTCAGTTTTACGTCCAAAGAGGAAGTCCCTGTGCAGAAGGGCATCCAAAAGGTTTGATGTGACATGCTAAGGGAGAGATTGTTCCCTTAGCCATGCATGCATTCTAATGACAGAACCAGTGGCTGCAGCTCAACTGGAATCCTCCATAGCATAATAGTCACAGTGTAAGGAATGTCTAGCTACTTGAGAACTACAGTGACAATGGTCTAATAATTCCTTGGAAAGGTTCTTGTCCTCAAGGGGAGTATTTTTTTTTTTTGCTTCAGCTGATCCAAAATGGACTGGCATTTAATCATGTGGAATTGAGAGTTAAGGGCTCTCATAGCTAAGGTGGCAGAAGTGCAAACATTTTTGCCAAATCTATCAAGAGCCCTGCTCTCTATCAGTTGGTAAAGGTTTTTTAGAGGAACTGGTCCTAGTCCCTTTCAGTCCTGGGGTGACAACCTCTAAGGGTTTATAAAAAGATGTTTATGAGAGTCCAGTACCCTATAACATCTGCCTTGTTTTCAAGGGGTTGGAGGAAGATAATAAGGATTCAAAGAGGAATCCAAGAAAACATCCTCTACATCCTCTAAAATTGGAGGAATAGCAAGAGGCTTGTACTTTGGCAAGTCAAGGAATTCCCTAATCCCCTTTTTGGACTGCCGGCAATCCTGGGCTTCCTACTGGAAAGGTTCCCTCACGGCATGAAGAGTTTCTCCAAAAGTAATGTCCTCAAGGGAAACAGCAGAAGCAAGGTTTTCTTCAGAATCTGAATTTTCAAATGAAATTAGTGAGGATCCATCATCTAAAATAGACTCCTACTGGTGAGAATCCTCATCAGTTTCAAAGGGGTCAAAAAAAATTCAGGGATAGGATCTCTTTTTCTTTTCCAGTGGGAGTTGTCTAGATCTGATCAGAAAAATGAAGTCTTCAGTTAACCTGACCAAATCCTTTTGATATCCCTGTGAGTGGCAGCCGGTAGGCCTAAGCATAAGCCCTGAGGCAGTTCCCTTCTTTGGGGTAGATTTAGCCTTGGACCTCGGAACATCCACAACTCTGACACCAGTCTCTCTGGAAGAATGAGTAATTGGTGTAGGCTGATGCCACAAAGGAGCATCTCCACTTAAAGGGTGCTTATTGGAAGCCGAGGCTTGCTGACCAACACCGGACTCCACTGATGAATCAAATGCTAAAGCCTGTGCAGAAGCTGAGGGAACTGACGGCATGTCGCACTCCAAATGGGTCTCGACAGAGGCCTGCACCACCACCTCAGCCGCTGAAGGGGGCTGCGAAAATGCCTTGCCTTCTTCAGATACCATGAGCCTTGGAGGACTGGCTGACGGAAAATGATTGCTGTCCGAGGCCCTAAGCTTGGGTCTCTCTTCTTTATCTCTCTTGCACTTAGGGAGCTCAACCTCTGAACAACCAATAGATGCCATCGTAAGTTGAGAACTAGATGAAAGACTAAGGTACCTAGCTTGGATATCAGCCCTACACCTAATAGTTCTAGATTTGAAATGGGCACAGAAACAGCAGTTAGGTATATTGTGATCTAGGCCTAAACAGGTAAAGTGAATGGAAGTCTCTGTGTGAAATCTACTTACCACAAAGAAGACAATTGTTAAACTTATCTGACATGATTTAACTAAGAAAAAAAAGAGTTCACCAACTAGGTACTTAGCATTCAGATGACTTCACTCTGGTGCAGAGCGACTGATGCACTGAAACACTGCTTCAGGCTCCACTGGCAAGAAAAGACTGATGATATGACATCAGCTGGCTCCCTATATACCCAAGTAGATTGAAGTCAGTCAACTCATGGAGGAGGGAAATTTATTTCTCTGGTAGTCGGGCTAGCCAAGGGCTTTCATGGCAGGAAATCACCCAAGTCAGAACTGCAACAGTGAAACATGAAGAACATCCATTGTTGCTTAGGCCAGAAATGAGTCATCACAATGATTTTTGGAGAGTCCTTCTGAAGCTTCAGAATAACCATGGATGTTAGTGAAAAGGGTGAAAAAAAGTACAGTTGTGTACACTTACCATAAATGTAGATGTTTGAGTGTATTCACTGTTGCAGTCATCACATTTGGGTTATCTGCTTGCAGTAGCCCTCATTCAGCCTGATTATCAAAGTCCAAAGTCTTGGGCCCTGCGTCGGTTGCTGTCTCATCATCCATGACGTCAGGTAGTCCAGGGGTATAAAGCATGCAGCCGACACCATTACATCAGTTTTTCGTGCCCCAGATGTCAGGTGCCCCCATAATGGGAAGCAATTATATACAACAATTATATACAACAATTATATACACCGAACCCACAGACATTGCCAACATACTAGCTGACAGGTTCAGCGCAAACTTCTCCCCCCCCCCCCACCAAAAGGGCAAATATCTATCCCAGCAGAGTGCTGCCCCCCTGACATCTCAGATGCTCAGGTAAGAGCCCTCTCCAAAGCAAAAACACAGCATCAATGGGACCAGATGGTGTCCCGGCTGCCTACATGAACTCAAAGAAGAGCTAAACCCAAACATAAAACTACTGTTCAATCTCAGCCTTACTATAGGATATGTGCCCAAAGAGTGGCGTACAGCAACAGTGGTCCCTCTCCATAAAGATGGTGCCTCAACGGATCCTGGAAACTATCGCCCCATAAGCCTGACTAGCTTGGTCTGCAAAGCTATGGAAAGGATCATCATGGACCTCATAAATAAAGATATTGGGGACCTACAAACACTGGATCCTACCCAGTTCGGCTTTGTTAAGGGCAGATCCTGCCTCTTAAACCTGGTTGATTTCTTTGAAACAGTCACCAAGGCCACTGACGAGGGGAAGGTGGTCCACACAGCCTACCTGGACCTCGCAAAAGCCTTCGATACAATACCACACTCGGGCATTAGAGATAAGCTCACCAGCTTAAATATAAACCCCTATGTCACTAGATGGATTGCAAACTGGCTCAAGGACAGAACCCACATGGTTAGAATTGCTGGAGCCATGTCAGACTCCAAACCAGTTACAAGTGGTGTCCCACAAGGCTCAGTCCTGGGACCTCTCTTGTTCGGTATATATTTCTCGGAGGTACAGGCCAACACGGAAGAACTGTGGCTGACCAAGTTCGCAGATGACTGCAAACTGGATGCCATAATCGACTCTCCAGCCGACACAAGCATCCTCCAAAAGGGCCTCATAGAAACAGACAACTGGTGCCAGTGCCATGGCCTCAAGTTAAATGCCAAAAAGTGTATAGTCATCCACTTTGGCAAAAACAAAGTGCCCACAAATTACCACATAGGTGGAAATCCATTAAGTACAGAAGAAGTAATTAGGGACCTGGGGACCCAAGTTGATAGCAATCTCTCATTTGACAACCACGTGGCCAAAGTGGTTAGAAAAACATTTTATATAGCCCACCTAATCATGAAGGGATTCACATCTAGATCAGGGGAGGTCATCGTGCCTCTTTACTCATCCCTCATCAGGCCCATAATTGAGTACAATGCCCCTTTGGGATGTACCTTACCAGACACCTGCAGCAACTGGAAAGACCCCAAAAGTACCTCACCAAGAGGATCAAAGGGCTCAAACAGATGCCATATGCTGCCCGGTTAAAGAAACTCCAGCTCTACTCAGTGGCATACCGCCTGTTCAGAGGCGATCTGTGCCTGACGATAAAGCCATGTCCAACCCGAATTAATGGACATGCTGCACCTCAGAAAATCCAAATCCCATCGAGCTACTGGCTCGAGACTTGAACCTCAGCACTGAAATAAATAGGACATGCTGGAGGGACAGATTCATAACCCAGAGGCTCCCTTCACTCTGGAATAAAATCCCAGTCCAGGTTAGGCAGAGTCCCTCATTGACTCTCTTCAAGAGGAATCTTGATGAGTGGATGGGAGATCGTAGGTTTACCCCGGGTATCACTTCTGTGTCACTGTTAGATAGAGGCACAGTATACTAACCTCGAAAAAGGGCATAGCAAAATAAATTTAAAATGGGTGGCGAAAGCCAAACACATTCTGGCTAGGCTTATAAATGCCCTAGGGCAGATAGCCTAGTATGAACCTATGAACCTATGAACAAGGTTACACCTCCAACAAAAAAGCAAATACACCAAAAAGCTTTAAGCATAGTAAATCAAGAATAGAGGTATAGTCAATAGAAGTCAGGGGGCTGGAGGGAGGGTAACCAGGACTGCAACAGTGAATACACTCCAACACCGACATTTATGGTAAGTGTACACAACTGTACTATGTTCTTCGTATTTCACTGTTGCAGTCATCACATTTGGGTAGATTCCCAAAGCTAAGGATGGGAGGAGATAATTAGATAGCATTAGGATTGGCTATAAGGCCCTGAAAGACTGCAGTGGCAAAGCCAGCTCTGGATTTAGAATAAAATTGGCAAGTGGTAATGCTTGGTGAAGGTATGTACAGAACACCAGGTAGCAGCTTCTAGGATGTCCCTGGTAGGGACACCTCTGAGAAAAGCTGCAGAGGTAGGTGCAGCCCTGGTTGAATGTAGTCTTATCCCCTGTGGGGTAGGTTTTCCATGGTGCTTGTAGCAGAAATTAATGCAATGGCCTATGCACTTAGAAATGGTTTGCTTTGAAATGGCCTTCCCCTTTGCCCCTGCAGCAAATGCAACAAGCAGCTGTTCAGTTTTTCTGAGAGGCTTAGTCCTGTCCAAATAAAATCTAAGTTGTCTGTGCATGTCCAAGGATTGCAGTATTTGTTCCCCTTTGTTCTGTGGATTAGAAAAGAAGGTTGGCAAATGAATGGACTGATTAAGGGCCACACTGGATACCACCTTGGGCATGAAGGAGAGATTGGTCCTGAGGGACACCCTGTCCACATGAAAGATGATGAAAGGCTCCACTGCCATGAGGGCCTGTAATTCAGACACCCTTCTTGCTGAAGTGATGGCTAAAAGGAAGGCTGTTTTCCAAGAAAGGAATTTCAACTCTGCATTTGCAGCTGGCTCAAAGAGAGGTAGAGTGAGCTTTTCCGATACAAAGTTAAGGTCACAGGCTGGAGTAGGGGCTCTCCTGGGTGGTCTTAGGTTTTTGGCCCCTCTGAGGAATTGCTTCAGCAGTGGATGAGAGAAGAGGGGTGGCTCTGTATTGTAATGAGCTGAAATGGCTGAGGCATGAATTTTGATGGATGAAAAGGAAAGGCCCTTGTGAAGCCTCTCTGTTAAGTATTGAAGAAGATGAGGTAAATTGGGCACTGCTGTGCCCATCACCTGAGTTTGGCTCCAGGAGCAGAATCTTTTCCATTTTTCAGCATAGGATTTTCTAGTACTAGGCCTCATTGCCTCTAGAATGACGTCCATCACTTGCTTACTGAGGGATGGTAAAGGAGAGATCAGGTAATTAGCCAGGCTGCCAGGTTCAGGGTTTGAAGCTGTGGATGCAGAATCTGGCCCTCCTGCTGGGACAGCAGTGCAGGGGTCTGAGGCAGGTGCCATGGTGCCAGCAGTGACACAATGCGCAAGAGGGAGTACCAGTGTTGGCATGGCCAGTCAGGTGCAATCAGTATTGTCCTTGGTTTGTCCTGTTTGATCTTTAGTAGCACCTTGGAGAGGAGAGGCAGAGGGGGAAAGGCATAAACTGATAGTTTTTTTCCAGGTGAAGGACAGGGCCATCCACTTTCCAAGCTTGTTTGTGGGGAGTCCTTGTGCAGAATTTGTTCAATTGGTAGTTCTAGGGGGAGGCAAACAGGTCTATCTCTGGGCTCCCCCATTTGTTTCTCAACATGTTGAATTTCCACTTTTCACTCGTGGGTCCATGAGATTTCTGCTTAGGTCGTCTGCCAGTGTATTTAACTTTCCTGGCAGGAATTGAGCCTGTAGGTGCACTTGGTAGCTCAAGGCTGTGTTCCACAGAGCCATGTCTAGTCTGCAGAGAGGGTATGAGTGGGTTCCCCACTGCTTGTTTATGTACCACATAACAGTGGTGTTGTCCCGTCTTTACCAATAATTGTCCTGGAAGAATGTGGTCCTTGAAGGCTGTCAGAGCATTCTGTACAGCTACCATTTCTTTTTGATTGATATGCAGGTGCATTTGACTTGGGTTCCATTTGCCCTGAATGCACTGCCCTGCCAAGTGAGCCCCCATGCATAGTCTGATGTGTCTGTTAGGGTTTGGGGGGCAGGGAGTAGAGTGAATGGCAGTCCCTTGTTTTGGTGGCAGGCCTCTGCCCACCAAAGGAACTATCTGTAGACAAGGTATGATAGGAATCATTGATTCTAGATCCTGAGAATGTTGACAACATAGGCTTTTTAGATACCACTGTAGTTTCCTCATATGCAGTCTTGTATATTGAATTAGTAAAATGCAAGAGGCCATGGACCCCAAGGCTTGCAGTATTTTCCTTACAGATAAGTTGGGTCTTTGTGGCCAGTAGATTGAAGTAGGCTGTCAAATTAACTTGTTTCGCAGGCGTGAGGTAGGCCATCTGGATGTTGTATTCAAGCTTGCTCCCAGGAATGCAATTTGTTGGCAGCGTACAAGATGTGATTTCTTTTCGTTTATGGTGTACCCCAGAGAAGTTAGCAATTTCTTTACAAATGCCAGATGATTTAATAGTATGTCCTGGCTTTCTGCCTGAATTAGACAATCGTCCAGGTATGGGTACATTTGAATATTTCTTTGCCTGCAAAATGCAATGACTGGAGCTAGGCACTTTGTGAATACCCTGGGCATAGTAGATAAACCAAAGGGCAGTGCAGAGAACTGACAGTGCATGTAGCCTGCTCTGAAGAGTAGGTATCTTCTGCAAGATTCCCTTATTGGGATGTGTAGGTAGGATTCCTTTAAATCTAGTGTTGCCAACCAGGCATCTTTGCCTAGCATGGAAAGCAGCTGATGAAGAGTTAGCATCTTGAATTTTGGGATCACCAAAAATATGTTTAGGATAGACAGGTCCAGGATAGGATGTCAGGAATTGTCATTTCTGGGTACCAGGAAAAGTCTTGAGTAGAAACCTTGCCCCCATACTTCTTCTGGGACATGTTGCATAGCCCTGATGCTTAAAAGAGAGAGACCTTGCTTTTGAGCCTCTGCCCACTGATTTGAGGGTAGGTCTGGCCAACCGTTTGGGGCTGGTAAGGAGTAGAAATGGAATCTGTATCCCTGGGAAACTATATTTAAAACCCATTTGTCCTGGGTAATGAGTTCCCAATCTTTTGCATGCAGGGCAATCTTTCCCCCTAAAGGAACAGTCAGTCGAGCAGGGCTTGGAAGGTTTAAAGTTAAGCCATTGAGACAGTTTACCATAAGGGGGAGTCTTACTACTCCCTGTTTTGGAAGTGGGAGCCCCCCACTGCTTAGGCATGTGAGTACCTTGGGACTGAAGCCTGAGTGTTCTGTTGGTTCTGGGTTTGGACTGAGAAGGCCTGGAAGAGGCAGGAAAGGATAAATTCTTAAAGGGCCAATACTTACTAAATCTGGGAGGCTGTACTTGTAGGAAATCTTTAACAGTTTGCATAGATTTAGCTTTTTCCTCCACCTTTTTAAGTACTACTTCTGCTTTTTTGCTAAACAGGCGGTCTTGGTTTAAGGGAGCATCCAGTAATTTAGCTTTAACATGATCTGGCAAAGATTGCTCCTTAAGCCAAGCATGCCTTCTAAGTACAGACCCAGTGACAGCAGCCCCTGCAAGATGCCTCTAATGAATCAAAACCACATTGCAAAGTATGTTTTCCAACTTGTTCAGCAGAATGCATTAAATCCTGTAATTCTTTTTCAGCACAGTCAGGAATCAACATCATTTTCTGTTTAAGAAATCCAATAAATATGCTGCTGATACTTTATCATAAGAAACTGGAAGTTTAAGGCCCTAATGGCCAAAGTTGCAGAAGTGTACATCTTCTTACCCCATGCAGAAGTGTACATCTTCTTACCCCATCTATCGAGCGCCCTGGAATCTCTATCAGAGGGGGTAGGATTTTTGTCAGTAGTAGCCTTAATGCCCTTGGGTCCCTGTGAAATGGTCTCAGGATCCGCAGTAGGATTTTTAGAGAGGAACTTGTGAGAGTCAGGCACCCTGTAATACCTATCAGGTTTTCTGGGAGCAGGAGGTAAAGAGTCAGAGGCCAGGCTAGATCCCAAGAAGGCATCATCTACAATGTCCAGTACAGGAGGGATAGCTAAAGGCCTGTGTTGAGGCAGGAGTAAGAATTCCCTAAGCCTCTTTTTGGAGTGAGAGTAATCCTTGCTTTCCCAGTGAAAATGCTCCCTAAGGGTATGCAAGGTTTCACCAAAAGAGAAATCCTCTGGAGGGGAAGCAGAGGGAATGGAGTCCTCTGCATCAGAATCTTCATAGGTAGATAAGGGCAAATCCTGGTCATCAGAGAAAAACAGAAATTTCAGAATCGTGATCAGAAGAATCAGAAGGAAAATCAGTCCTAGGTCTCTTAGAGGGGGAAGGGTGGCTTCCCCTGATTAGAGTAATGAGGTCTTCAGCCATTCTTATCATTTGTTTTTTAGGCATATGGGCCTGACCATGCGGTCTGGGTGTCGGTTTTCTAGGCATGGATCGAGTTTTAGGCCTTGAAGAAAAAGATGGCATTGGTTTAATATGCAAGTCAGTAGGCCTGAATACACCCTCAGAAGCCGGTGCCTGCACAGTGGCTCTGGACCCATCCAAGGTAGAGACATCCACAGGTTCCACAGTCGAAGAAGCATCTTGCGGCATACCGGACTCTGAATGGGTCTCAGTAGAGGCCTGCGAATCTGAAGTAGCAGGTATCGAGGCTGCAAAAGCGCCTCACTGAGTACCGGCGAAATGGCGACTAGCTTAGGAGAAGCGTCGTCGGCAGCTTTGGACCTATGCGGTCTGTCTCTGTCTTTATCTTTGCGTTTTTTTGGAATGTCAGTAGTCAGGTGGCTTACCGAAGCCATTTCTGGATAACTGAACCGAGTACCAAAATATTTAGATGTGTAAATGAACCAATTGTGAATAGTACGATGTTTGAATAAGGCACAAAACCGACAGCGAGGTACGTCATGGTCTGGGCCTAAGCAAGGAATGCAGTACGAATGAAAATCTTTATGAGATATTTGCTTTACACAAGAAATACAATTGTTAACTTTTACTGACATTGGTTTAGAGCAAGAAAAAGGATCCCCCCAATGGGGTACTTAGCTTAGTTGAAGACTTTGGATCTGAAACTCAAAAACGAAAATTTCAGGAGTCGTCCGACCGGCACTTGCAAACTGCTTCTGCTTCGGGCACCGCACGGCAAGAAAGACTGATGTAATGGTGTCGACTGCATGCTTTATACCCCTGACTACCTGACGTCATGGAAGATGAGACAGCAACTGACGCAGGACCCAAGATTTTGATAATCAGGCTGACTGAGGGCTACTGCAAGCAGATAACCCAAATGTGATGACTGCAACAGTGAAACACGAAGAACATCATACAGGAAAAGAAAATGCATCTGTCTTCCAAGCCTTTAGCATGGAGTCCTGGAGCAGACTTTTGCCAAATGACTGTTAACTATTCCGACAGCTGGATCAAATCTTGGAAGATACCCGATTCAGTTTCCATCCATGATGATCTGTCCTGGTCCTGCTCAGCTTGCCTGGCAAACAGTTCTAATCTTACGGAATGGAAAACCACTGCAGAGTGAGATTGTGCTGAAATGCTGTATCACAGACTACTGCGACTAGTCTGCACACAGGGAAAGCTCTGCACTTCCTTGTTTCTTTACTTACCGTGTTACTGTGGTGCTGCTTGCAAACACCTGAAGTCCCAGGGACCACAGATGGTTGAGAGAATGGAAATCTTTTATAAAATGCCAACATCTCTCATGTTTATGTGCTTTGGTCTGCTTTTTTGGTTCGAAAAACCACAAAGTTTTATCTCCACAGCCACTGCACCCAAATCAAAGTTTGGGGCATCTATGACTGACTGTGCTGGAGCAGACAGACAGAATGGAAAACTACCACAACCACATAATTCCAAACAAGATTCTGAAAAGCTAGAGGATGCTGAAGCTGGGAACATACAAATTTTGGGTACCACTTGATTTTTCTCATGTTGAGCCTTGCAGGAGGTACCATGAGTACCAAAGATGTCATGAGACCCAGAATTCTAAGGAATTCCTTTGCTGAGATGGTAGTCTGAATAGAAAAACTCAGGAACAGATCTAAATACACATCTATTTTATTTTCCTGTGGAAGAAAAGCTCTTTGTACTGAGGTATCCAAGGGACATCCCCATGAAAACAATCCTGTGTGAAGGAGTCCGGTAAAAACTCAAGTTCTCCTGGAATTCCACTCTCTGTAAGACATCCTTTATCCAAATGAGAGATTCCCAACAATTTGAAAAAGTCTCTGCAAAGATAAGCATATTGTCTAAATAAGGAAAAATTTGAATACCCTGCAGTCTGCAGTAGCCTATCACAGAAGTTAGACTCTTTGTAAATTCCTTTGTGGCAGTAGACAAATCAAAGACCAATGCAGGCATCTGCTAATGTGATGCATGCACAAAACACCTTAAGAAATATCTGAAACACAGACTTATAGGAATGTGATGATATGCATCTTTTGAAATCTAAGGTCAAAACTTAAATACAGAATAAGTGACAACAAGTTATGAAGAGAGATCATTTTGAACTTTGGTACCATCACAAATAAATTCAGAAAGGAAAGACCCAGAACTGGCATCAATGTTTTTTCTTTGGCACTACGAATAAAACCTTTTCCCTAGCTGAAGAGGAAGGGCAGTTGCTATCACTGCTCCCCCATGCAAGCATATGCTGAATGTCAGGAGGGAAAAGAACAATCTGGTTTGGTGGGTGTGGAGGAATCTCCTGAAAAGGAAGGAGAAATGCACACTGCCATCTGTAACCTTAACTGATTATTCTCAGAACTATCTATTGTCAAAGAACAGAATGGAGGTTTAGAGTTTCAGGAAGGATTAAAAGACTATTGGGGGGGGGGTTGCAAACTTTTGTATAATTTTTCAGACTTGTTATCCTTTGTTCTTATGGTGGGGATTATTCCTGCCTTTTTTTTTAATCCTCCCTGCCATTGCTTTTTAAATGTTTGCTTAACATATTTTGCTTTTTAAAGAAAGATGTGGAGGGAGCACTGACTCCCATGGAAAACATGGAGAAAGAGGGTTGAAAAATCTAAGACATCCCTTGACACAGCTTTCCTCTCTCATAACATTTTTTAACAACCTCTGTAGAAGTAGATACAAAAAAATAGTTCCTTATCCAAAGGAGAAGTCAAGATTTCATTTGTGACATTCTATCAGAGAATCTGAGAATACAGACTGGCAAACACCGTCATTACAGTTTCAGTGGCAGCAGCCCTGGAAGTGGCATCAAGAAAATGAAATTCACATTTTAAACAGTGGACAGTCACTTTAGACACAGAAGCCAAGTTACACAAAGCAGGTTTCTCCTCTCAAGATGAAAAAAGAAGTTATGTACTCACCATAACATTCCATGTTTGTAGTCCATCTCGCCCTTCATTCTTACATATGGGTTCGGAGCCGATACTCGGCTCTGACCTGGCTGATTACAAAGCTCAAAGTCTCTCAGTTGGCTCGTGGCAAGGTAGGTATCCCATAGTGCACTGACAAGAATCCCCATATCTTGTTTGCTGCTGTCTAAAAAAATGATAGAAGATATTTCCACACGGAACAACAAAGATGAAAGGTCTCCACCCTAAGGAAGACAGATACTATCTTGTCTCCAGATCCTCCAAGGATACATGGATGGGGGTAGGAGGGTGGGTTCGTAAGAATGAAGGGCGAGATGAAATACAAACATAGAACATCATGGTGAGTACATAACTTCTTTATGTTCTGTAGTCCTATCTCGCCTTCATTCTTACATATGGGACAGCGTCCCTAGCACCTTTTTCTTGGGTGGCTCACGGGAATATACTCCTAAGAACCGTGGAACCAAAGGAGGCTCTGCCCATGGAGGCCAAATCCAATCCAATTTGTAATGAGTAATGAAAGTATGAAGGGTAGCCCAAGTTGCTGCTGCACATATACTGTCCATTGGAATTCTGGCTTGAAAGGCAGCAGATGTGGATACGGATCTGGTAGAATGAGCTTTAATTTTAAATGGGAGTTCTTTGCCATTAGAAGAAATAAATAAAAGATATACAATTTGAAATCCAGTTTGAGAACGTTATCTTGGAGACTGGCATACCTTTTCTCGTCTCCGAAAAAGATACAAAAAATTGGTCTGATCTCCTAAACTCCTTAACTGTCTGTCAGCATCAAGTTGATGAAACTTGTATTCCGCTTTGTTTGAATGATTAGGAAAAAAGACTGGCAGTTCAATAGTTTGATTCCTATTAGAGTGAGAATAAACCTTGGGGATGAGGGAAGGATTTGTACGAAGGGAAACTCTGTCTCTAAGAAAAATCAAGTAAGAAGGTTTGACTGAAAGTGCTTGCAACTCAGACACTCTTCTGGCGGATGTAATGGCTACTAGAAAAATGGTCTTCCATGAAAGGAACTTTAATTCACAAGTATGTGCGAGTTCAAAAGGCGGAGAAGTAAGTTTGGAAAGAACAAAATTTAGATCCCAGGGAGATACAGGTTCTTGAAAGGGAGGTCTTAGCAAGGTAGTGCCTTTTAAAAATGATTTACACAATCTGTGAGCCATAAGATTAGGTTCGTGTTGTCCCACATGAAAATTGGAGATCGCTGCTAATTGAACTTTGATTGTAGCAGCAACTGATCCCTGATGAAAAAGTTTGGTTAGGAATTTTAACACTAAGGGAATGGAGGCTGCGTAAGGATCTATGTTTTTTTCTCGTGCCCAGAGAGAAAATCTTTTCCATTTGCTAGCGTACAATTTTCTCGTAGAAGGCTTGTGAGAAGACATCAGGATATGTGTAACTGCAGGGAAGAAATCATGAAGCCTGACTAGGGATGGAAGTGGAGCAGCCACACTGTCAAGTTGAGGGTGTGGAGACAGGGATGGAAGGTGCCTGACGTGTGTCAGAAGGTCTGGTACTGGGTCCAGAGTCCATGGATCGCCCAGAAGGTGAGGCCCGAGAAAGAGGAACCAAATCTGATGAGGCCAGTAAGGAGTGATAAGAATCATTCGGCTTCCCAAGGTCTTTGCTTACTGGATCACTTTCGATATTAGCAGAAAGGGAGGAAAGACATAAAGAAGTCCCAAGGGCCAATTGTGAACAAGTGCATCTCTCGGTGTCTCCCCTGGGGGGGGGGGGCGTAAGGAAGAAGTAGCTGCTGCATTTGGCGTTCATTGGGGTGGCAAACAGATTGCAACAAGGCTGTCCCCATTATTTGCGGAAAATCTGTTCTGTGACTTTCTGATTCAGAGACCACTCGTGAGGCATCAAGATTGCCCTGCTGAGCTTGTCGGTTATCACAATGGTTGTCCCCGGGATATGCGGTGCAACTAGAAAGCGTTGGGAAGATATCGCCCACTGCCAAACACGAAGAGCCTCTCAACATAGGGGTAGGATCTGGTTCCTCCTTGTTTGTTTATATACCATACCACTGACATATTGTCTGATTGGATTGCTATTGTCCCTACAGGAAGAAAATCGTGAAGTGCTTGCAACGCTAGTAGCACTGCTCTCATCTCTAGGACACTGATATGCAAGTGAGCCTCATATTCTTGCCATGTGCCTTGGACTGTCCCACCTACATAATGCCCCCCCCATCTGGGAGGCATCCGTGGTCACAGTAGCAATGGGTTGGCGAGGAATGAATAGTGGCCCTATCACTAGTTGATTGGACTGGATCCACCAACGAAGGTTCTTTTTGCAAGATTCTGTTATCAAAATAGGATCACACAGGATGAGACAGAGGCAGTTGTTGAAGAGAAAAGATTAGCCATTGAAGAATTCTCATATATAGTCTGGCTAGTGGAACTAGAATTATAGTAGAGGCCATGGTTCCTAGAAGTTTGAGCACTGTCTTCGCCTTGACTTTGTGTTGAGGAAGCAGGCTGTATATCTGTTGTCTTAGATTTTGTACTCTGTCTGCAGGAAGGCGAACCATCATTGCGACTGTGTCTATATCTGGGCCTATAAAAGTCACATACTGAGAGGGTGACAAGGCAGACTTTTCCCAATTTATAGTAATCCCTAGCTGAGTGCAGACTCGGATAGTTGAATCCCTGGCTTGTAGAAGTAGGTGCCTGGTGGTGGCAGTCAGGAGCCAGTCTTCCAGGTACAGAAACACTTGGAATCCAAGACGTCTCAAGTGAGCCGTTACTACTGCCATACATTTGGTGAACACCCTGGGGGCTGTGGTGAGACCAAAGGGCAGAGCATGAAATTGGTAATGACTGGCTCCCAGCCAGAAGCGTAAATGACTCCTCAATGCTCTGTCCATTTTTATATAGTAGTACGCACCTTGGAGGTCTATGAAGCACATCTAATTGGAGCACATCTAATTGTCTTTCCCTAACAGAGGGAGTATAGACTGCAGTGTTACCATTCGGAACTAGGACTTCTTCACTGATTCATTTAATTTGCTGAGATCCAAAACGGGCCTCTAGTCCCCCTGTTCGTTTTGGCAATAAAAAGAATCTGGAGTAAGTTCCAAATCCTATCTGGTCTGTGGGGACATTTTGGATGACTCTCCTTTGAAGCAACTTTTGGACTTCTATAGTTGCTTGATCCCTGTGATTGGGTGGAACATCTGGGATTTTCTTGGTGGGATGAGGTGGAAAAGAGAAGGGTATGGAGTATCCTCTGGAAATTATCCTTTGTACCCACTTGTCTTGGGTGATGTCATGCCAGGCTTCTGGATACAAAGATAGTGACCCCCGACTAGCTCCAGAGAAGCGCAGTTGGACCCCACTTCAGGAGCGCTGATAGGGATAGCAACGAAAGGAATCGCGGCCACCCTGGTTTCGCGGAACCCCCCCCCCCACCTCTAGGGCATCTACCATTGCTTCCTCTGCCTCTGGAGAAGGAATAACCTTGTGCGTCCGGGAAAAATCTCTGAGATTTATTGAACCACATTTTTCCACCTCTCTGACCATTAGAGTATGGTCTAGAAGGGAAGGAAAAACGTACTCCCACGGTAGAGAGAGTTTTCCCTTCCTGCTCATACCTTTGGTGCAACCAGGAACCGTCAAAGAGGGAGTTGGTAAATGTAGATTTGAAAGGGTCCGTGCAAAGTTACATAAGCACATCCAGGAGTGTCTCCTAAGGGAAACTCCTGAACCTGCTGCTCTGCTCGCTCCATCTGCTGCATAAGATATCAGCCTCATGGAGGAGTTAACAATGGAGTTTAAGGTAGCAACTGAGCAGTAAACTTTTCAGGGACTCCTTCAGCTAAAGTGCCTTGGAGAGCATCTCCTAGATCCTGTAGGAGATCTCTTTGAAGCCTAGTGAAATGGGTGGAGAAATTCAGCAATCTGAGTGTAAAAGCCGCTGAAGAGAAGATACACTTCCCGTATCTGTCCATCGTTCAAGACTCATTGCTCGGTGGGTGGACAGATGAGGAAGTTTCCGCTAGTTCCTACTTTGTGGCTGCTGCCACCACCATGGCATCTACAGGCACACCTTTAGTCAAAAACTCTTTCTCTTTGGGGACTGAAAGAAATTTGTTGGGCCTTCTGGGGACTGGTTCCACGGCATCAGGAGTTTCTCACACCTTTCCAATGACTAAATCCAAGAGCTCATTGAAAGGTGGAGTCACCCAAGAGGCTGAAGGTTGAGACCCGAAAGCCTTAAGGTACACTGACTCCTCATCAGGAGTGACAGTGGGCCAGCCACCTCTCTGTTTCAGGATCTCTAGGATATCTACGAAGGAGAGAGCATCAGAGGACGACCTAGGGGACTCCTCGAGGTCAGTGTCAGAGGTGATGGACTCATCAGGGGAGTCTACATGCTTCCTCTTACAAGTTCTCTTCCGAGGAGGCTCCTCAGAAGGGTATTCTGGGGAGGTCTCGGAAGACTGGCGGCCACCCAATGGGGGCTCCTGAGGCTGTGGATCTCTGCTGTCAAGAGAGAGAGAGAGATGGTGCTGAGACAGAGGTCGGAGCTAGAGGGGGAAGGGCATCGGTACCCTTGAGTGGAGCTCAAGACCTAGACAGCACGCTCCTCATCATCTCGAAGGCAGATCTCACTGGCTCCGAGGACACCCCCTGTTCCTAGGAAGTGGAAGTAGCCCTCGGCTCCAAAGCGATCGGCTCCAAGATAGATGTAGGATCTGAGCTCAACCAAGCTGACACACCGACAGGTAGGCTCGGAAGCGAAGAAGTTCGGGTACAAGCGTCCCTGTCGGGGCCAAATGGTGAGCTTCGGCTCCTAGACACCAAGGATGGCGCCGAAGGTGTCGGAGCGGAACTCGGCTTCGAGACAGACAATAGAGGTGCTGGAACCAACGGTTCCACAAGTGGCACCAACAGCTCTGGCTCCGAAGGACCGACATGGCTCGGAGGAGGAACAGAGAAGTACAGTTGTGTACACTTACCATAAATGTAGATGTTCGAGTGTATTCACTGTTCCAGTCATTACATTTGGGTTATCCTGCTGGCAGGTTGCCCTCAGTCGGCCTGAATTCCAAAGTTTTGGGTCCTGCATCGGTTGCTGTCACCTCTTCCCTGACGTCAGGTTGTCAGGGGTATGAAAGATGCAGCAGATGCCATTTTATTCAGTTTTTCTTGCCCCAGATGTCAGGTGCCCCCAAAAGGGTAGGCTAAAATTATGTAAATAAAACATACATGCACCAAAATAAGCTTTATCTTCATCCATAAGCAAATACACCACCTAGGTTGTATAGATTAGAGAAGTAAAGATAAGTTCCAGCAAAAATAAGGGGGATGGCGGGTGGGTAACCTGGACTGCAACAGTGAATACACTCAAACATCTACATTTATGGTAATGTTCTTCATGTTTCACTGTTGCAGTCATTACATTTGGGTTGAGTCCCAAAGCTACGGTTGGGTGGCTGGAGCTAAACAGCATTAGGAGCGGCTATGAGACCCTGCAGAACTGCAGTGGCAAAGCCTGCCCTGGATTTAGAGTAAAGAGGCAGATTGTAATGTTTTGTAAAGGTATGCACTGAACTCCAAGTAGCAGCCTCTAAAATGTCTTTGGTTGGTACTCCCCTGAGAAAGGCTGCAGAAGTGGCTGCAGCTCTGGCTGAATGTGGCCTAATGCCCTTAGGCACTGGTTTGCCATGCTGTGAGTAGCAGAAACGAATGCAGTGACCTATCCACTTTGAAATAGTCTGCTTGGAGATTGCCTTTCCTTGTGATGCTGTGGCATATGCCACTAGTAATTGTTCTGTCTTTCTGAAAACTTTAGTTTTGTCCAAGTAGAATCTAAGTTGTCTGTGTACATCCAAAGAATGCAGAATTCCCCCCCCCCCCCATTCTGTGGATTTGGATAAAAAGTTTGAAAATGAATTGTTTGGTTAAGGGCTACATTGGATACCTCCTTAGGCATAAAAGTAGGGTTTGTTCTCAGAGAGACCCTGTCTGGATAAAAAATGATAAAGGGTTCCACAGCCATGAGAGCCTGTAGCTCTGAAACTCGTCTTGCAGAAGTTATTGCTAGGAGCAGAGCTGTTTTCCAAGATAAGAACTTTATATCCGCAGTAGCAGCTGGCTCAAAAGGAGGTAAGGTGAGCTTTTCCAAGACATAACTGAGGTCCCATTGCAGGTATTGGTGTTCTCCTTGGAGGCCTTAAGTTTTTGGCTCCTCTGAGGTACTGCCTTAATAAAGGATGAGAAAAGAGTGGTGGCTCTGTATTGTAGTGAGCCGAAATGGCAGAGGCATGGATTTTAATTGATGAAAAAGATAGGCCTTTGTCCAGCATCTCAGTTAAGTATTGCAAAATCTGAGGAATATTTGGGACAGCTGTATCAGTTCCTTGAGCTAGGTTCCAACAGCAAAATCTCTTCCATTTCCCAGCATAGGATTTTCTAGTACTAGGCCTTCTGGCTTCTAAAATGACATCCATCAAAGCTTTACTGAGAGGTGTGGTTTGTATGGCTAACATTATCCACCATGCTGCCAGGTTTAGGGTCCTGAGTTGGCTGTGCAGAATCTGATTGTTTTGCTGGGACAGTAGATGAGGTGTCTTGAGGTAAGGTCCAGGCTGGGCCCTGGGACAAGTTCCTTAAGATCGGATACCAGTACTTGCATGGCCAGTCTGGGGCAATCAGAATCATTTTTGGTTTCTCCTGCCTCTCCTGCCTGAGGAGAGGCAGTGGAGGAGAGGCATATACCGATAGGTTTGTCCAGTTGAAAGATAAGGCGTCCACTTTCCAAGCTTGTCTGTGATAAGTCCTTGTGCAGAATCTTTTTAGTTGATTGTTTTGAGGGGGAGGCAAATAGATCTATGTCCGGGCGTCCCCATTTCTTTGTTATCATGCTGAAGACCTGCAGATCCAGGTGCCACTCATGGGGATCCATGAGGTTTCTGCTTAGTTCGTCTGCCAGAGTGTTTTCCTTTCCTGGCAGGAATTGTGCCTGCAGATGAACTTGGTAAGTCAATGTTGTGTCACATAAAGCCATGGCTTGTCTGCACAGGGGATAAGAATGAGTGCCCCCCTGCTTGTTTATGTACCACATGACTGTGGTGGTGTCTGTTTTTATCAGTAGTTGTCCCGGATGAAGTAGGTCCTTGAAGGCTGTCAGGGCATTTTGAACAGCTAGCATCTCTTTTTGATTGATATGTAGATGCTTTTGGTTTGTGGACCAGGTGCCCTGAATGCCTCTTCCTGCCATGTGTGCCCCCCAGGCATAATCTGAAACATACGTCGTTAGGCTCTGCCTGGCTGGGGGTAGTGAGAATAGCTGTTCCTTGTTTTGATGACAAGCCTTTGTCCACCATCGAAACTCCTGTTGCAGAAAGGGGAATTAGAGTAATCATTGTTTCCAGACTGTGGCAATGTTGTGTCCAGACACGTTTTAGGTACCACTGAATTTTCCTCATATGCAGTCTTGCATATGCAATTAGTAAGATGCAGGATGCCATGAAGCCCAAAGCCTGCAGAATTTTTGGGCCTTTGTTGCCATTGCCCTAGAATCCCTGTCAGAGGGGGTAGGGATTTTTGCAGTAGAAGCCTTGACCCCTTTTGGACCCTGAGAAATAGTTTCTGGGTCTGCAGTAGGGTTTTTGAAAAGGAATTTATGAGAGTCAGGGACCCTGTAGTATCTGTCCGGCTTAACAGGAGCTGGAGGTAAAGAGTCAGGGGTCAGACTACACTCCGAGAACACATCATATACAATGTCCAACACAGGTGGAATTGCTAGAGGCCTGTGTTGAGGAAGTAAAAGGAAATCTCTGAGCCTTTTCTTAGATTCTGAAAAATCTTGGCTCTCCCAGTGGAAGAGCTCCCTCATGGTATGCAAGGTTTCCCCAAAAGAGTAGTCCTCAGGAGGAGAAGCTAAAGGAATTGATTCTTCAGCATAGAATCCTCATAGGGGGGAAGAGAATATTCCTGATCAGAAGAGGAATCAGAAGAAATGGAAACCTGATCTGAAGATTCATAGTCTGTCTCTTGCCTAGGCCTCTTATCAGGAGGGGGATGGGAACCCTTGATCAAGGTGATTGTCTTTGGCCATTCCGAGCATCTGTTTTTTGGGCGTGGAGGCTTGTCCTTGTGGTTGGTGAACTTGTTTCTTTGCCTTTAAAGGTGTTTTAGTCTTTGTCTTTGAAGTCGGTTTAATATATAATTGTTTAGGTCTGAATACACCCTCAGGTGCCGATGCCTGCTCAGCAGCTCCGGACCCATCTGAGGGAATAATCTCCGAGGCGCCAATACCTTGAGTTTCCAGCGGCCTGGCCGACTCCATGTGGGAGTTGGTAGCGGCCTGCGACTCTAAAGTAGTGGGCATCAGGGGCTGCGAAAGCACCTCACTGAGAACCGGCGACTTGCTTAGGAGAAGCTTCGTAGTCGGTTTTGGACCTCGGTTGCCTGTCTTTTTCTTTGCATTTTTTGTGAACTCCGGTAGTCGGATGGCTATCCGACGACATTGTATAATTAAATCTTCGCCCAAAATAGCTTAATGCAAAATCGTACCGACGCTTAATAGTGCATTGGTTAAATCTAGCACAAAACCAACAACTAGCAACATCGTGGTCAGGGCCTAGGCAAGGAATACAGTAAGAATGAAAGTCCTTATGAAGTATTTGTTTCCCACAAGAAATACAATTATTAACTTTTTCTGACATCGGTCTGGAGCAAGAAAAAAGTTTCCCCAACGGGGTACTTAGCTTTTAATGAAGACTTCGGATCTGAAACTCGAACACGAAAATCTCAGGAGTCGGCCGACCGACACTTGCGAAATGCTTCTGCTTCGGGCATCGTGCGGCAAGAAAGACTGAATAAAATGGCGTCGGCTGCATCTTTCATACCCCTGACAACCTGACGTCAGGGAAGAGGCAACAGCAACAGATGTAGGACCCAAGATTTTGGAATTCAGGCTGACTGAGGGCAACCTGCCAGCAGGATAACCCAAATGTAATGACTGCAACAGTGAAACACGAAGAACATCAGGTAGCATTGGCCTTAGATGACTCCAGAACCGAATGGGTCGGAGCCGGCAACAAATTAGCTACAGCCAATGACTTCAAGAGTCTAAGTACTACTCTCTCTAAATCCTCTTCAGAAAGACTCTTGGAGGATCTGTAAGACAAGGTAGGTGATCTAGATCTCTGCAAAATTGGAGATCTGAGAGCTGGGGAGACCGGTAATAATTCTGTAGACTGGCTCTGAGGTAAGTGTTCAGTAGTCGGCTCAGAAAAACTTGGGACCGATAATGGAGTGTTGATAACCTTGACCGGCTCCAAGGACAGTGGAGCCGAAGAGGTAGAAAATTTGTCCAATTTTGTAATTTTTTTGTGGAGGTCCAGATAAAATAGTCGGTGTAAGAGACTGTCTCTTGGCCAACTTGAACTTCTCTCTCTCTTTTTTAGACCTGGAATGCGATGATGAAGAGCTGGCTAAATCCTCCTCAAAGGAAGGCTTAAGGAGACCTTTCAGGATCAATTTGTTCTTCCTTTCCTGGAGAACCCAAGAACTAAAGGAGTGGCAAAAGGAACATGTCTCCTGAAGATGTACGGCTCCCAGGCAGTAAACACAATTACTATGTCCATCAGTCAAAGACATTTTTGAGAACATTTGAGACACTTTTTAAAACCCGAAGGTTAATGACCCTTTGATTCCTTAGACATATTGTCAAAACAAACAATCACAAGAGGGAAAAGCAGGAAGAGAGGACACGGTCCTCTAACTTAAATAGGCCTAGCCCTGCTAAAGAAGCACTGCACACAAGGAAAAAAAATAATGGAGGACTAGGTCCTCTAACTTAAATGGGCCTAGCCCTGCTGAGGAAACAACACACTAGAGAAAAGGTAATAGAGGACTTGGTCCTCTAACTTAAACGGACCTAGCCGTAAACAGAGGAGTAAGCGACGTCAACAATTTGCAACAACAACTGCAATCAATTCAACAAACACTAACTAAATAGTTCTAGCTAATAAGAGTTAATAAAGAAACAGTGCACAAAGCTATACATTTTAAACTACTTATTCTATTCAAAAACACAAGTCTAGAATAGGTCCTAACCAAAACACAGACCTACGCCTAAGAGATCTAAATAGAGCAAAAAGCTAGCACACCAAAGAAGGGATACCACTCAGAAAAAGGGCTTGCGGAAGTGACAGCCAACAAGTTTTCAACAACAACTTTGCAAATATTCAAAAAACATGCTAACTAATTTACTACTGTAACAACAACAGTTAAGCTATTTATACTAAACTACTAATATTATCAGAAAACGATCACTATAGAAATAGAATAATGAAGAAAATCCAACTTAGCCACGGCCAAGAAAGAGAGCACTTTTGAACTTGTATACGTGGTAAATGAGATCTGAGGATTCTTACTAGTGCACTATGGGATACCTACCTTGCCACGAAACAAATGAGACACTTCGAGCTTTGCAATCAGCCGAGTCGGAGCCGAACCGATACATTGTTCCATGGTTAGGCTTTCCCAGGAGTCAGTCTCCATTTTCAGCTTAACAGCAATAGTTGGTAAAACAGGTATGTTGAAAAAAAAGTAACCTGTCCACTCATTAAAAACAGTAAAAAGCTCTTTAAATACTCAAGCCAGACACCAAAAGTAAAATAACACAAATTTTACCGGAGAAAAATAGTTAAAAGTTAGTTTTAACAATTTATCACAAATGTAATGCTCCTCTTTGAAAGTGTTCAAAAGTCACATGACAGTCGATAAAACCACTTACCCCCTGCTTAATTAAATAAAGTTTACAAGAAAACTAAGAAGTTTTCTGTCATAAAAAGTTAAGTGGAAGACCCCCCCCTCCCAACACACAGTACAGCCCTGGAAGTCCTACTTACCTGTAATAGTAGATGTTCAAATTCCTAACTGCCTCAGAAGTATTTTGCTTTATCTGCCAAGGTAACCCAGTAATTGGGAACGAGCGTTCAAAAACTCAGACTCCCCTCCTTCTCTTTTCCTGTGACAGCTGGTTGTCTGAACATATCCTGAGAGGGAAGCCTTCAGCGGTCACACTGAGCGAGTATTTGGGCTTTTTCACTTCCTCAAAGGAGAAGATGCAAGTAACTGAAGCTAGAATCATCTAACAAATGTAAATCTGCAGCCAATCACAATACCATACAAAAACAAGTTCAACAACTACTGAATCAAAGAGGTTAAAACCCACTTCAACTATGCAAAATATGCGGGATGGCAAGTGGGTGGTGCCACTGAGACAATGAGGAATTCGAACATCTACAATTACAGGTAAGTAGGACTTGTGCAATTGTACTACATTCATCATTCCCACTGCCTCAGTGGCATTTTGGGTAAATTCCCACAGCTTTTCCTATCTAGGAGATGGAAAGGTTAGGATCCATGAGTCCTTGGAGAATAGTCTTAGCAAAGCCTGCTTTGAACCTTGAAAAGGAATCCAGTTTGTAGTGCTTTATGAAGGTATGAACAGAGGACCAAGTTGCTGCCTCTAGAATGTTTCTATAGTCCACCCCTTTTCAAAATGCTATCAAACAAGATAAGGTCCTAAATGAACGAGCCTTAACCTTGTCTGGAAAAGATTTAACTTGGTGGGAATAACTGAAAACAGCAGCAGAGGACAACCATCGTGCAATAGTTTGCTTATAGACAGGCTGACCCACCAAGAGAAAGTACAGTTGTGTACACTTACCATAAATGTAGATGTTTGAGTGTATTCACTGTTGCAGTCATCACCTGTGGGCTTATCCCTGCTGTGGTTGCCCTCGGCCAGCCCGAATACCAGAGTCAATGTTTTTCTGCATCTGCTGCTGTTGCTTGCAGACAGACGTCAGGATGTCAGTGCTATAAAACAAGGCAGACGACGCCATTACATCAATTTTTCTTGCCCTAACCAGTCAAAAGCCCAAGGAAATATGGCAAAGTGGTCCTGGTGGCTAAAAGCCATCGTAAGAAGCTTATGTCTCCCTAAGGAAAGAAGATACAAGGGGGAAGGAGGGAGGGAAACCAGGACTGCAACAGTGAATACACTAGAACATCTACATTAATGGTAAGTGTACACAACTGTACTATGTTCTTTGTGTTTCACTGTTGCAGTCATCACCTGTGGGAGGATTTCCAAAGCTGAGGAGAGGGCTGGTAGGATTGTTAAGAGACCTAGGCATGGGTCAGCATGGCCTGCAGAACTGCAGAGGCAAACCCTGCCCTAGCCTTAGAAAAAAGAGGTAAGGTGTTTATGGTTGGTAAAGGTATGGACAGAGGTCCAGGTGGCAGCTTCCAAGATGTCCCTGGTGGGAACTCCTCTGAGGAATGCTGTGGAAGTGGAGGCTGCCTTAGTGGAACGGGTACGAATAGACTTAGGGGGTGGTTTTCCATGTAATCTGTAGCAGAAATGGATATAGTGTGATATCCATTTGGAAATGGTTTGCTTGGAAATGGGCTTCCCCTCTGCCCTTGGGGCAAAGCTGACAAGAAGCTGGTCTGTTTTCCTGAAGGGTTTAGTAAGGTCCAGATAATATCTGAGCTGTCTGTGCATGTCTAGTGAGTGCAGAATTATTTTCCACTTGTTCTAAGGGTTAGGAAAGAAGGTGGGTAGATGTATGGCCTGGTTGAGAGTCACATTAGATATCACCTTGGGCATAAAGGAGGGGTTAGTCCTCAGGGAGACCCTGTCTGCCTGGAAAATGATGAAGGGCTCAATGGCCATCAGTGCCTGAAGTTCTGAAACCCTTCTGGCTGAGGTAATAGCTAGTAGAAAAGCAGTTTTCTGGGAGAGGTATCAGTTCTGCTGAAGCAGCAGGTTCGAAGGGTGACAAGGATAGTTTCTCCAAAACATAATTCAGGTCCCAGGCTGGCGTGGGTGGGCTTCTGGGAGGTATGATATTAGAAGCCCCTCTGAGGAATTGTTTAATCAAATGATGTGAGAACAGGGGCTGATCTGTATCGAAATGAGCTGAAAAGGCTGAGGCGTGGATTTTAATAGAAGAGAAGGAGAGGCCACTATTGAGCAACTCCACTAGGTAGTCCAGGATAAGAGGGATGGAAGGTATTGAGGTACGGCTCCCTCAGGACTGGCTCCAGGAGCAGAATCTTTTCCAATTCCTTGCATAAGATTTTCTGATGCTGGGCCTTCTGTGATAATGTCTAGGACCTGTTTGCTTGTTTCCCTTTAAAGTATTAGCCATGCTGAAAGTTTGAAAGTCTGCAAATCTGGGTGCAGCACCCCCCCCCCCACCTGAGTCAAGAGGTCTGAGATCAGGGGAAGCTGCCTGGGAGGTTTGTAATGGCAGGCTGTGCAGTAAGGGGTACCAATGCTGTCTGGGCCAATCTTGTGCAATGAGGGTGGCCGTTGGTCTCTCCTCCCTTATCTTGATCAGTACCTTACAAATAAGGGGCAGAGGAGGGCATGCGTACACAAACAGGGAGTGCCAGGGGAAGGTCAAGGCATCCACCTTTGAGACTAGGTGGTAATACTCCCTGGTATAGAATTTTTTTCAGTTGGTTGTTGAGGTGCGAAGCAAAGAGATCCACCTCCGAAGTCCCCCACTCCTAAATTACTTGTAAAAAGATTTTTCAGGGGAGCTGCCATTCATGGGGGTCCAGTAAGTTTCTGCTTAAGTGGTCTGCCAGGGTGGTGTTGATCCCTGGTAGGTACTGGGCTATTAGGTGCAATCCCATGGATGAGGCTGTCAGCCAGAGGTTTAAGGCTAACCTGCACAGCGGGTAAGATTGGGTCCCTCCCTGTTTGTTGATGTACCACATTACTGTGATGTTGTCTGTTTTGATAAGGAGATGCGGCTTGAGATGGTGTTTGATGGATGTCAGAACCTTTTGTACTGCCATCATTTCCTTCTGGTTGATGTGTAAGGGAAGGTGCTGGGCATCCCAAAGACCTTGGGTACACCTGCCTGCTAGGTGAGCGCCCCAAGCAATGTCTGAGGCGTCTGTGGTAATGGTCTGCCCAGTTGGGTGGAGGATGAAGGAAGACCCTTGTTCTTGGCACAGGCTCCTGCCCACCAGAGAAACTCGGCCCTTACACAAGGAATCAGAGGGAGAGAGGTCTCTAGAGGCTGGGAGTGCTGACACCAAAGGTTCTTTAGATACCACTGAAGTTTTCTCATGTGAAGCCTGGCCAGAGGAATTAGAAGGAAGCAAGATGCCATGTATCCCAAGGCTTGCAGGGACTTCCTCGCAGTGAGGTGACTTCTGGAAGCCAGCTGGGTAAAGTAGAGAGGCAGGAAGCTCTGCTTTTCTGGGGATAGAAAGGCCATTTGGGATGCTGTGTCCAGCAGTGCTCCCAAGAAAATGATCTTCGTGGAGGGTGATTGCTTTGATTTCTTCTCGTTGATGGTGAACCCTAAGGAGGTTAGGAGGGTTTTGACAAAGAGGAGGTTCTGGAGCAGCTTCTCTTTGCACTCTGCCTGAATGAGGCAGTCATCCAGATAAGGGTAAATCTGTATATTTTTCTGTCTGCAAAAGGCTATGGCCGTGGCTAAGCATTTGGTGAATACCCTGGGAACAGTAGATAAGCCAAAGAGTAGCGAAGAGAACTGAAAGTGTTGTGAGCCTGCTCTGAAGCTCAGGAATTTCCTGCAGGATTCCCTTATGGGGATGTGTAGGTAGGCATCTTTTAGGTCTAGGGTCACTAGCCAGGCATTGTTTGTCAGCATAGGCAGCAGCGGCTGCAAAGTTAGCATTTTGAACTTGAGGACCACCAGGGAGGTGTTCAGAATGGATAGATCCAGGATGGGGCCACAAGTGCCCTCTTTTCTGGGAACAAGGAATAGTCTGGAATAAAAGCCTTTGCCTGTTTGATCTGAGGGGACAGGTTATACTGTCCCTTGGGATATGAGAGTTTGAACTTAGTTTCAATGCCTCTGCCCACAAACTTGGAGGTAAGTCTGGGTACCCTACTGGAAATTGGGAGTTCGTTAAAAGAGAATTTGTATCCCTGAAAAATGATCTTTAAGACCCATTGGTCCTTTGTTACAAAAAGCCAATTTTCTTTGCAGAGGGAGAGCCTTCCTCCTAGCTTTTGGTGAATGAAAATAGGACAGGGGGGAGAGGGAGTCAGTGAGAGTTTTTGCCAAAGAAGGATGGCTTAGAACTCCTTGCCTTAGGAGCAGAAGTGGTCCACTGTTTGGTTCTCTGCTATCCCTGAGATAGGGGTCTGGGTGGTCTGTCCCTGCGAGGCTTACCTAGCCCCTGTCAGCTAGGTGAAGGAAAGGACCAGTGCTTAGAGGGAAAATTCCTGCTGAACCTAGGAGGTTGAACCTGAAAGAAGTATTTTACGGTTTGCATCGATTTTGCTTGGTCTTGCATCTTTTTAAGCCCCTCTTCTGTTTTTACTCCAAACAAGTGGTCCTTATCCAAGGGTGTATCAATTAATTTAGACTTGACATGATCAGACAGAGGTTGTTCCTTCAACCATGCATGTATCCTAATGACAGATTCTGACACTGCTGCCCTGCTTGAGGCCTCTAGGGCATCAAATCCACAGTGTAATGAGTGTTTGGCCACTTGACAAGTAGAGTGCTTTAAATCTGCTAACTCTTCCGAATTGGCACAGTCAGGAAAGTTTGAAATCTTTTGCTTTAATAGTTCCAAAGTGTGTTGTTGATATTTTAACATGTGGAACTGACAGTTGAGTGCTCCGATAGCCAAGGTTGCAGAGGTGTACACCTTTCTGCCCCATCTGTCCAGAGCTCTGGAATCTTTGTCAGAAGGAATAGGATTCTTTGCAAACTAGCCTTAGCTCCTTTTGGTCCCTGTGTAATGACCTCTGGGTCTGCAGCAGGATTTCTGTACAGGTATTTGTGAGACTCCATTACTCTGTAATACCTGTCAGATTTATTGGGAGCAGGTGGGAGGTCGTCAGGAGCTAAGCTGGATTCATGGAAGACATCATCCACCACCCCTAAGATAGGGGGGATGGCCAAGGATCTGTGCTGGGGCAGGTCTAGAAACTCTCTTAGTCTTTTCTTAGACTGAGGGAAGTCCTGGGACTTCCAGTGGAAATGTTCCCTGAGAGCGTGAAGGGTTTCCCCAAAGGAAAGATCTTTTTTAGTGGGGAGGCAGAAGGAATGGATTCCTCTGCATCTGAATCCTCATAAGCAGTCAGAGGTTGTTGTTCCTCTTCAAAATCTGAATAGTCAGATTCTTCAGAATCCTGTTCTGTCAGTATTTCAGGAAAGGGTCTCTTTTCCTCTTAGAAGTTGTGGCCTGACTACCCCTGAAAAGGGAGATAAGATCCTCCGCAATTTTAAGCATTTGGGCTTGGGGTGGTGGAGCAGGAGTTAAGATGGAGGCTAGAGGTAGACTTTCTAGGAGTGGCCTTGCTTCTAGGCCTAAGAGTATTCATCGGTCTGAGAGAAATGGTAGTTGGATGAAAAGATGTCGTTTTTTTTTGTCTAGATTCGGTAGTGTGAAAGGCCTCCTCAGAAGCCAGTGCCTGCGTCACGACTCCAGACTCAACTGAGGTAGAGACAACCAAAGGCTCTGAAGACGAAAAAGATTTCTGCAGCATACCAGACTCCAAAAGGGTCTCGGTAGAGGCTGCGAAGGTATTGTGTCGGGCATCAGGGGCTGCGAAGGCGTCTCACTGAATTCCGGAGAACTGACGACCTGCTTAGCGGTAGAGTCATCAGAAGGCTTAGCCTTGTGTGGTCTGTCTCTAACTTTATCTTCATGATTTTTCAGAATGTCTAAGGATTGTTGGCTGATGGGACGCCATTTCGGAATGTGAAGATGGAAGATGAAAATACCTGGCTACAAGAAGAGCTCTACGATGAATGGTTTTCGCATTAAAGAGGGCACAAAACCGGCAACGGGGGGGGGGGGCTCTGGGTGGCGTCATGGTCTGGGCCTAAACAAGTGACGCAGTATGAATGGAAGTTTCTGTGTGGATCTGATTTTCACAGGCGAGACAATGGTTAACATTTTTGGACACCGGTTAGTGCAAGAAAAAAGGATCCCCAATGGGGTACTTAGCTTTAGATGTTTTCAGCTGTAATTCAAACTCTGGTAGTGACCATCCAGCACACTTGTGAACTGCTTCTGCTACGGGCTCCATGGCAAGAAAGACAAGTGTATTGGCACCGGTTTTATAGCACTGACATCCTGACGTCAGTCTGCAAGTGACAGCAGCCGACGCAGAAAAACATGGACTCTGGCATTTGGGCCGGCCGAGGGTTACCACAGCAGGGATAACCCACAGGTGATGACTGCAACAGCGAAACACGAAGAACATCTTGCAGCTCAGAGACTTATCTTGTAGATGTCACTGCAATAAGTAAAACAGTCTTCCAAGTAATGAACTGTAAACTCAGCCTGTGAAGCAGGATCAAAGGAGGTAAGGACAATTTTTCAACAACAATGCTGAGATCCCGGGGGAGGAATTTGTTTTTGAGGGGGTCTTGTGCAACACTCATTTCACAAACTGTTTGACCACAAAAAGAAGTGAAATAAGGGGATTCATGGGCAGACAAGCGAGATGGCCACAAGATGCACTTTAATATAAACATATGACAAAGTAGCAGCTCACATTAACACTTCAAAATCAGAAGGGCCAAATCCCTTTCAGGACCTCTGTTACTGGTTAGGTACCACCTAGAAAACTTCTTCCACTTGTAAATGCATTTTTTTTCTAGTTGCAGGTTTTCTTGCCTCCTTAAACAACTGATATACATACTCATGGAACAAGTGCCTAAGCAGTGTAATGACAGAATCATCCAGGCTAGCAGTTGCAACTGCTCTAAAATGGGGTGCACCATTCACTCTAATGTAAGCAGATCCAGTCTGTGAGAAAGCTTGTGGTAAATATCCTTGGCCAATTATATTAAAAGGAAGAGAAACAACTTTGCCTGAGACAGAAGAGGGTTACCACAATGATCTTAGTAATTTTTTTCTTAATCTTTAGAAATACCTTGGGAAAACACTGGAAATGGTCAAAATGCATACAGGAACATTCCAGACCATGGAAATTATTCAGTGTCCATCTTCTACATGTGTATGGTAAGGATATCTTGAACAGATTTTTTTCAATTGTCTGTACTGAAAGGAGGTGAATATATCTTCTTGATGTGTTCTGTACACCTGGATCAAGTCCTGGAAGACATCTTCATGGAACTTCCACTTCTGTCCAGGATCTGCCAAGACTCCATCAGACCAAAACGTAGTAGCAGGCAATGTGCGAAGACTGAAGAGTCTTGAGAATGCTGTAGATCCAGCTCAAAAGGCTATCACTGCAAACTGGCAAAAAAGGTAAGACCTCTTATCCCCTTGTTTGTTCGGGTACCACATCATGGTAGTGTGGTCTGTGACCACTAGAAGAGGACCCAGTGTCTGTAAGAGGCGATGAACTTTTAAGGCATGAATCACTTGCCAGCATCTGTTTTACATTTATGTGCTTGAGCATGTCCTGAGGACCCCATAAGCCTTGCACCTCAAATACCAATTACACTGCTCTCCACAAACAATCTGAAGAGTTTGTTTGAATAGACTGGACATGATTTTAAAGAAAGAAAGGAAGCCTTGGATTCAAAGACAGTTGATCCCTCCACCACTACAGTTTCCATTTCACAAATTCCAGAATCGGTACCTGGAAATCCAAGAGATGAAGGGGATGAGTCCAACAATTCTTCAAATACCACTGAATTTTTCTCCCTTGTAGTTCGGCTAGTGGTATCATGAGGATCACTGATGCCATAAAGCCTAAAATTTTGAGGAACTCTCACATTTAGTAGAGAGAAATCCAAGAAAATGCCCTGACAAGTCAAAACTTGGTCTTCTGGCAGGAAGGCGATTCCTTTCTACTGTATCTATCCAACACCCCAGGAAAACAATTCATTGACAAGGTGTGCGAAGGACGTTTGAAGGTTCAGTTTGAAGCCTAGGTAGGAAAGAAGGGATGCAACCTTGCTTAATGACTCTAAGCACCTGGATACAGAATCTGCACAAATCAGCAAGTAGTCTAAATAAGGAAAAATGTGGATGCCTAGGGTTCTACAATAGGCAACCACTAGGGCCATACACTTTATAAACAGTCATAATGTAAGCCAGACACAGCAAATCTCAAAAACTTCCAGAAATTGGAAGCAACAGCAACATTACCGGTGTCTTTGAGATCTAGAGTTACCATGAAACAGTGGACAACTCTAAGACCGACTATAAGGTGAGCATTTTCAATTCCAGAACTTTTACAAAGGTGTTGAGAAAGAGCAAATCCAGGACGGGGCTCTAGGAGTGCTCCTTTTTTGGTGCAAACAAGATTCTGGAGTAAAATCCTTTGCCTCTGGGTATAGCAGGCACTGGTTCTATGATCCCTACTTCTACCATGTGATGGAGCACTGGAAGAAACATCTCTGTCTGGACTGGTAGGTGTGGGGAATTCCCCTACAAAGGGGGAGGATTTTCTATTCACTGCTAAGTATATAACCTCTCTGAATTATTCTCAGAACCCATTTGTCGGAGACTATTTGTGGCCAGGCTGCAGGGTTGAGAGAGCTCCTATGGGAATGAGGAAGAGAAGGAAGGGTAGGAGCGGGGGAAGAGGTTCTCTGTGACTCTGCATTGGCCTTCCTTTGTAGAATTTGATTGCTTTTTGGAAAGGAACCCCTTATTTAGTTTCAAAGAATTACTCTACTGCCATTTCCTTTAGGATCCCTGACAGGTTTGGCTGGGATTTTTATTTATTTTGTCCCTTGAAGGAAGAAGCTTTCTCTGGGGAGAGGTGGGTAGATGAAACATCCTGGATAACCCATGCACTGATATGCCTCTATCAACCCACTATTTGAAAAATCTGTGTAACAGAGGGCCAAAACATCAACTCATAAATTAAAGGTACATTAAAAATGTTGTTTTTTAAATTGTCAAAGTTCTGATTATATATAACCAAGCAAACAGTCTTAATACAAAGTACAGTTTTGTACCTACCATAAATGTAGATGTCCGAACTGGATAGCATCTGCAGTCATAACAAGTGGGTTGTCCTGTCGTCAGGCAGCCCTGCAGTCGGCCGGATTCCAAAGTCCGGGTCTGGCTTCGGCTGATGTCGCACTCCACCCGACGTCATCTCTGTTGGTCTTCGGGTATAAAAGCATCAGCCGACGCCATTTTCCTCAGTGTTTCTTGCCCCAGATGCCAGTAGCCCTCTTGCAGGCTAAAATTTGGATAGATGCCAATGTTTCCAAACAGATAGAGGTAAACACAAAAAATAAGCATATATGTACATATATACAAACAAATACACCATAAAAGACTCCCCCCCAACAGCTAGCTATTAGGAGGGTCAACACCCTAGCAGTAGCACAGAGGGAAGGCGGAGGGTAATCCTGACTGCAGATGCTATCCAGTTCGGACATCTACATTTATGGTAGGTACAAAACTGTACTATGTCCTTCATGGATGCATCTGCAGTCATAACAAGTGGGTAGAATACCATAGCCAACTAGGGGAGGAGGATAAAAGTAGATTATGGTGTGTTTAGGATCCCTTGCAGTACAGCAGTGGCAAATCCTGCTCGGGATCTGGAATATAGAGGCAAATTATAATGCTTGGCAAATGTATGCACGGAGGTCCAAGTAGCCGCCTCAATAATGTCTTTGGTTGCCACTCCTCATAAGAAGGCTGTGGTAGTGGCTGTTGCCCTTGTAGAATGAGGTCTTATGTTCTGTGGAATTGGTTTTCCATGGAAGGAGTAACAGTATCGTATGCAATTTCCTATCCATTTGGAGATTGTCTGTTTGGAAATAGCTTTTCCTTCCCTTCCTGTTGCATAGGCTACAAAAAGTTGGTCAGTCTTTCTGCTATTTTTTGTTCTGTCCAAGTAGTAGCGTAGCTATCTATGTACATCCAAGGTATGCAGTATTCTTTCCCCTCTGTTTTGTGGGTTGGGAAAGAAGGTAGGTAGGTGGATTGCCTGGTTTAAAGATACTCTGGATACCACCTTGGGCATAAATGTAAGATTAGTCCTCATGGACACTCTATCTTGGTGGAAGATTAGGAAGGGTTGCACTGCCATTAAGGCCTGTAGTTCTGAAACCCTCCTTGCTGAAGTAATTGCCAGTAGGAAAGCAGTTTTCCATGACAGGTGTTGTAGGTCTGCTGTTGCTGCTGGTTCAAAGGGTGATAGTGTCAACTTTTCTAGCACAAAGTTTCAATCCCAAGCTGGTAATGGTGGTTTCCTTGGAGGTTTTACATTCTTGATTCCTCTGAGGAACTGCCTGAGCAAAGGGTGCGAAAAAACAGGTGGATCAAAGCTGTATTCTGGTGAAATAGCTGATGCATGTATCTTGATGGAGGAGTAGGACAGGCCTGAATGAAGAAGTTCGCCAGATACTCCAGAATGTTAGGCATATCTATGTTTGACACATCTTTTCCTCTTTCCGTACTCCAAATGACAAACCTTTTCCATTTTCCAGCATAGTTCCTTCTTGTTGAAGGTCTGCGTGCTTCAAGAATAATGTCTTTAACTCTTTGGGAAAGTTCTGGATTAGCTGCTGCTATGTGATGTTCCATGCAGTCAGTTGCAGCGTTTTAGGTTTGGATGTATGATGCTGTAGTTGTTCTGAGTTAACATCAAAGGCATCAGGGTATTGGCCACATATTGTTCGAGACATGCTCTTCAGTAGTGGGTACCAGTGTTGTCTTGGCCAGTTTGGAGCTATCAGGATTATCCTTGGACGTTCTTCCTTGATTTTTAGTAGTACCTTGTGTATCAAAGGAAGAGGTGGGAATGCATATGCTGTTAGGCCTTTCCAGTTGAAGGAGAGTGAGTCCACTTTCCATGCTAGTGGGTGGAATGTCCTTGTGCAGAATTTTTGAGCTGGTGATTGAGAGGTGATGCGAATAGGTCTATCTGTGGCATTCCCCATTTCTTTGAGATGGTCTTGAAGATGTCCGGGTGCAGCTTCCATTCGTGGGCATCCAAGTGGTTCTGCTTAATATGTCTGCTAGAGTATTGTCTTTCCCGGTACAAATATTGCCTGTAACTGAATGTTGTAGCTGAGTGCCAGGGTCCACAGCTCCAAGGTCATTCTGCATAGGGGTATGAATGAGTGCCTCCCTGTTTGTTGATGTACCACATGACTGTGGTGTTGTCTGTCCTTATCATCAACTGGCCCTCTTTGAGGAATGGTTTGAACTTTTGGATTGCCAGTTTTACTGCCAGCATTTCTTTTAGATTGATGTGTAGGTGAAGTTGATCCTGTGTCCACAATCCTTGCACGCATTTGTCCAGCATGTGGGCCCCCATCCTAGGTCTGAAGCGTCTGTTGTGATGGTCTGGCTTGGTTGACATCTGCGAAAGGGTAGGCCTGGGTTTGACTGGCATGCCTGAGCCCACCATAGGAACTCCTGTTTTAAGCATGGAATTAGTGGGATTTCTGTTTCTAGACTGTGTCTGTGTTGGGACCATAAATTCTTTAGGTACCACTGTAGTTTCCTCATATGTAGTCTGGCAAATGGGACCAAGATTATGCATGATGCCATGAAGCCCAAGGCCTGCAGAACTTTTCTTGCTGTTAACTTGTTCAGTTTTGTTAGTGCCAAGAAGTAAAGAGGAAGATCTTTTTGTTTTTCTGTAGTCAGGAATGCCATTTGTTGTACTGTGTCCAATTCCGCGCCCAAGAATGTCCTTGTTTGGGATGGTATCAGCCTTGACTTTTGTAAATTGACTGTGTATCCCAGTCCTTGTAGCAAGTAAATGACCCTTTGTAAATCTGTTGTCAGCTTGCTTTTGTTGTCCCCTTGTAGTAGGCAGCCGTCCAGGTATGGGTAAATTTGAATTCCGTGTAGTCTGCAATGGGCGATTACTGATGCCAGGCATTTTGTGAATACTCTGGGCGCAGTAGATAAGCCAAAGGGCAATGCTGAGAATTGATAGTGCTCTGATCCTGCAAGAAATCTGAGGTATCTTCTGCAGATTGGTCGAATGGGGACGTGCAGGTATGCCTCCTTGAGATCTAGAGTTACCAGCCAAGACTCCTTGCCCAGCATGGGAAGAAGTTGCTGTAGGGTCAGCATTTTGAATTTTGGGACAATGATGTATGTATTTAAGGTGGACAGGTCGAGAATTGGTCTCCAACTTTTTCCTTTCTTGGAACTAGGAATAGTCTGGAATAGAACCCCTTTCCTTGTTCTGCTGTTGGCACTCTTTCCACAGCTCTCATGTTTGCTAACTCCATTATCTGGCGTAGAGCCTCTGTTTTTTTGATTTGGAGGTAGATTTGGCATTCCTCTTTGACTGGTAAAGTGTGGAAGTGAAACCGTAACCTTGATCTATGGTTTGTAAAATCCACTTGTCTTTTGTTATGTAGTGCCAGTTCTTTGAAAATAAGGTTAACTTTCCGCCTAGAGGAGCTGCTATTTGTTCCCTGGTAGGCGGAGTTAGGATTAAGTCACTGTGGTTGTGCTGATGTAGTGGCAGTGGCTGTGTCTGTGCCTCTGTTGTTACCTTGCCACTGTCGTCCTCTGTAGGCCCCTCCTCTGGATTGGTTTCTGCCTCTGGAACATCTATTCCTGCCCCTTTGAAATTTTGTGGAGTCAGGAAAGGACCAATTTTTGGCAGGCCAGTTCCTGCTAAACCTTGGGGTTGAACCTGCAAGAAATCTTTGACAGTTTGAACAGATTTTGCCTTTTCTTCCATTTTCTTCATAACCTGCTGGGCAGGTGTACCAAACAAACTTGTCTTGTCCATAGGAGCATCTAGCAACTTAGCTTTAACATGATCCGGTAAAGCTTGTTCCTTTAGCCATGCATGCCTTCTTATCACTGTGCCTGTCATGGCTGATCTAAATGAAGCCTCCAGTGCATCATAGCCACATTTTAAGGAATGGTTGCTAACTTGTTGTATGTTATTTACCATCTCTAATACATATTTCTTATCAAGAGATTCATCAGTGGTTAGTTTTTAGTTAACTGATCAAGCATAAACTCTTGGTATTGTATCATGTGAAACTGACAGTTTAAAGCTCTAGCTGAGAGAGTAGCTGAAGTGTAGACCTTTTACCCCATCTGTCTAATGACCTTGCTTCCCTTTCAGAAGGAATAGGGTTTTAGCTGTGGTCGGCTACTGCCTTGGGACCCTGGGATATAGTTTCTGGGTCTGCAAGAGGGGCCTTGTAAAGGTGGTGATGAGTATCTGGCACCCTGTAAAATCTGTCTGGTTTGGCAGGGGCTGGGGTAAAGAATCTGGAGCGGAGCAAACATCATTGAAAGCATCATCCACCACAGAGAGAACAGGAGGTATAGCCAAGGGCCTGTGCTGTGGGAGGTGCAGAAAGGTCCTAAGTCTTTTCTGGAGTCTGAAAAATCCTGTTGCTGCCATTGGAACTGTTCTCGCATGGCATGCAAGGTTTCCCCAAAGGAGAATTCTTCTGGTGGGGAAGCAGCTGGAATGGATTCTTCAGCATCAGAATCTTCAAAATTGGAGAAGGGAGCCTCTGGCTGGTCAGTTATGTCTGATTCATCAGCAGAATCATCAGAAGACACTGGCTCAGGGGGCTCTGCCCTAGGTCTCTTCTCTGGGGGCTGAGAGGCCCTGTCTGGGTGAGATTGAGATCCTCTAATTAAAGAAATTAAATCTTCTGCCAAAGAAAGCATTTGAGAACTAGAAGAGGGCCTGGATGTGGTGTCTGATAAGTCAACCACCGTAGTGGGTATAATTTCTGAGGTCGATTCAAGAGTTGTAGCAGAGGCCTCAGTTGTAAGAATAGGTTCAGCTGTACTTTGATCAGTTTTCTCGGTTTCGGCCGAAACCGAGACACTCGCGGTTTGCTTTACCGTGGTTTCGGCCGAAACCGCGGACCGCGAGTGTCGGTCTTTATCTTTGCGTTTTTTGGTAGATTGGGTAGTCGGAGGATCCGACGGCATAATGTACGCAAAATCAGTACCGAAAAACTGTTCTGCAAACTCCGACCGACGCCTAAGCGTTCGTCGGTTGAAAGAGGCACAGGCCGAACAGGCTGCTACGTCGTGGGCTGGGCCTAAACAAGGCAGACAGTAAGAGTGGAAATCTTTATGAGGTATTTGTTTCCCACAGGTTAAACAATTGTTAACTTTTTCTGACATCGGCTGAGGCAAGAAAGAGTCCCCAACGGGTACTTAGCTTTAGAAGTCTTGAAGTAGTATTCGTAGAAGTAATCTCTGGATCCGACCGACCGGCACTTGCGAACAGCTTCTGCTTCGGGCGCCGCGCGGCAAGAAAGACTGAGGAAAATGGCGTCGGCTGATGCTTTTATACCCGAAGACCAACAGAGATGACGTCGGGTGGAGTGCGACATCAGCCGAAGCCGGACCCGGACTTTGGAATCCGGCCGACTGCAGGGCTGCCTGACGACAGGACAACCCACTTGTTATGACTGCAGATGCATCCATGAAGGACATCAGAAGCAGTAGCAGCATTTCTCAAGACTGAACCTGCACACAAGCACACCTTTCAAAGCATGTTTCGAAATCTGAGAAATATAACACTTTTGCTCTGCAGTAATGATACAGCAAAATCATCCAAAGTGTACTCAAACTGTAAAATATATTTCCACATATAGACTTGTTGAACTAATATTATAAAGGCTAGATTATTAGAAAGAGATATTCTTTGGCCCTTAAGATAGAACAATTTCCCCTCTAACAGTGGGCGATGGATTATATGAAGCCAAGGGACTTTCTGCTTCAGCAAGCATCTGCAGAGAATGCAGCTTGGTCAGCAGTCAAATTAGAAAGAGACCTGTCATATCCCAGATATCAGAGAAGACAATACATTTTCTATGAGCCTCTTTTAGGGACTGCTGGAATAGATACTGGTGTCCTGCAGGCAGCTTTATATGCATCTGTCAAGGCTGGTAAACACAGGAGGGATAGCCACAAAAATTGGGCGTTTCACACTGACTAGCTGTAGGGCTGTTCCAGCCTGCTTCCAAGCACTAAACCTAGCAATCATTTGAAGAACAGTGAGCACGTGACTGGACTTAAGCTCAGGTCCACTTTCTGAAGAATCGAGACTGACTGGACTCAGTGCCAACTAGGAAATAACAACTGTCCTCATCAGATTCCTCATCATTCTCTGAAATAACAGAAAGGTCTCTAGCCAAACCAGCACTAGGGCCAAGTATGGGAAGACAACAACCAGAATTAGCTGTCTGCAGAACACTCTTAGCCAAGGAGACCACATCAGCCTAATAAACAGTTATCTGATTATCAGCCGTATGACGAAGCTTCTGTTTCTTTTTCTTGTGAACTTCACTAACAGATAAAATATCTGAGGACAGGGTATTATGTCTGGCAAGGGGTCTCTTACCTTGTACTATTCCTGCACCTAAAGGGCTTGCTCTCCCATGCCTGTACTAGATACTGGAGCAGCCCCAGATGCTGTGTCTAAACCCCATTTCATAGTGGCCGCCAAAGTTACATGAGAGGGAGACAGGGCAAAAGGCAAGTTGTATGTGGCCCAAAAGAATCACTAACTGTAGACTCAGGCATATTTTTTCCCCTTTTTAGGTGGAACAGGATTTGATGGGGGGAGCCAGAGTTAGAATTCATCAAGCTGGGGGAACAGAACATCATCCAAGAATAATAAAGTGACAGTACTTCATAATGTACCACATTAAGCATTTAAAAGTTTCTAGTAATAAGTATGCCTCCACACAACATAACTCTGCCAAACTGTACTATTATAAAAAGTTTGAAATGCGTTCAGAATTCTTTTACAGCTAACAGAAGTTAAAGAATTTCCAGTACGCAAAGTCTAAACACCATAGCAACCAATGTGCTAAACCAGTATTATGAAACAGCTCCATATACTTTAACCACATTAACCTGCCATACAGTGATTTAAACTATATTTTCTTGTCATAGAGAGGAAAATTTCTACGACAGATATAAATAATTGCATTCAGTGTAAAATCTTGGTCTGCTGTTAAAAAAAACTGAGCAGGGTCATATCTAAAGCAAATAATGCATAAATGCTAAATAAATCCAAGTTCTGCTATATTATTTTGTCAAAAGATGAAAATATAGCCGAGTAACAGTAACGACAGGAGAGATTAATTTGTGGTTCTGACTGCACGAGACAGCCTCTAGTGTTTAATAGCACACATACGCACTGCACTTCTGAGGGAAATATTGAAAGCTTCAACAGAAACAATTACTTAATACTAACACTGCTTGCCTTGATTTTAGTATCAAATTAGTAATTTTTTTTGTTTACTATAATTAGTTTACTGGCTCTTGCTGGGCGGCCATGGTGGTGCAGCGGTTAGCATTGCCTCCTCACAGTAAGAGGTTCTCCGTTCGATCCCTAGCTGGGGTGCCTTTTGTGCAGAGTCTGCATGCCCTCCCTGTGGTCGCGTGGGTTTTCTCCGGATACTCCGGTTTCCTCTCACATCCCAAAAACATGCTGTAGGTGGATTGGACACTCTAAATTGGCCCTAGGTGTAAGTGTGTGCACGTGTGTGTGCCTTCTGTGGAAGGTTGGGCACCGGGCTGGCAACTCGACATCGTAAAACTCCACTGCCAATCATGAGTGGACAGGTGATCCGCTGTGGCGACCCCTAACCGGGAAAAGCCGAAAGAAGAAGAAGAAGTTTACTGGCTCTTGCTGGTGAAAGAAGAAAGTTCCTGGCTAGTTGCTTTATAGTGAAATTTAAATACTCAGTAGCAAGTCCACTAAAATGTTATTCTAAAACCAAATTCCAAGCAGTTATAGTTACCTATGCCCCCAGGGTCATCCTGTCAGTATCAATGGCCAACACTTCCCCCAAAACTTTTCTTCTCAGCCTGACTGAGATGAGTATCTTGAGACAGTGTAAGAAATGGCTCATGTGGTTTGACAATCATTTATTACTCAAACACCATAACACAAAGTATGAAAGATGTACATGAATAATATCCTTGGTGGCAAAAATCTCACCAAAGTTGTCAGCAGTACACCACACATCATATCTCTCCAAGGCCATAAATGACTCCATTGTAAAACAATAGCTCTTACCAGGCTAAACAAGGAAAGAGTGACAGTTGCTTGTCTAGTGCCAGGATCCATCAGATCACATATGCACTCAAGTCCTTGAACAAGTACTAGTACGACTTTGCCACAGTTCACAACAGTGTCACTGACCTGATGGATACCTCCCTGGATTATACTGAAAGACACAATGGAAATCTCAGACTGTGTCCCCTAGCCAGTTATGAGCCTCACTGAGCAGCAGTCTACCTTCTCCAAGAATGACGTCATGATATGAGCAAAAAAAAGAAGTTATGTACTCACCATAACATTCCATGTTTGTAGTCCATCTCGCCCTTCATTCTTACATATGGGATCGGAGCAGATCCTTGGCACCGACTCGACCTATTACAAAGCTGAAAGTCTTCTAGTTGGCTCGTGGCTAGTTAGGTATCTCATAGTGCACCAGTACAATCCCCTGATCTTGTTTGCTGCTAAACTATAGAAAAACAGAACTAAAGCTATCCAGAAAGAACAACAATATTGAAACGTCTCCACCTATTATGAAAAAATTATCCTGTCTCCAGATCATTCCAGGATGGGGGAAGGAGGGTGGGTTTGTAAGAATGAAGGGCGAGATGGACTACAAACATGGAACGTTATGGTGCGTACATAACTTCTTTATGTTCTGTAGTCCTATCTCGCCTTCATTCTTACATATCGGACAGTGCCCCTAGCACTTTATTCTTGGGTGGCTCATGGGAAAATACTCCTGAGTACCGTGAAACCAAAGGAGGCTCTACCCCTAGAGGTCAGGTCCAATTTGTAATGAGTAATAAAAGTGTGAGGGGTAGCCCAGGTTGCTGCTGCACAAATATTGACAATTAGAACTCTGGCTTGGAAGGCTGCAGATGTAGACTGGGATCATGCAGAATGAGCCTTAATTTTGAACGGTAAAGGCTTTCCATTGGAAGAATAAATGAAGGAGATGCAGCTCAAAATCCAATTTGAAAGGGTTACTTTGGAGACTGGGAGACCTAATCTGGAGTCGGAGAATGATATAAACAATTGGTCTGACTTCCTGAGTTCCTTAGTCCTGTGCAGATAGAACCGTAACAGTCTGTGAACATCCAACTGATGAAATCTGTATTCTGCTGCGTTGGAATGGTTAGGGAAAAAGACCGGCAGCTCTACAGTTTGGTTCAAATTATTATGAGAGTACACTTTAGGGATAAAAGATGGATTTGTGCAAAGAGAAAGACTATCTTTGTGGAAAATCAAATAAGAGGGCTTGATAGACAGTGCTTGTAATTCTGATACTCGTCTAGCAGATGTGATGGCTACAAGAAACAAAGTCTTCCAAGACAGAAACTTCAATGGGAACGAATGAGCAGGTTCAAAGAGTGGAGAAGTTATTTTGGACAGGACGATGTTTAGATCCCAGGAAGCTTCCGGTTCCTGAAAGGGAGGTCTCAGCAAGGTAGCACCTTTAAGGAAAGTTTTACACAATCTGTGTGACATTGGGTTAGACTCATGTTGACCCAAATGAAAATTAGATATCGCTGCCAACTGAACCCTAATTGTGGCAGCAGCAGATCCCTGGTGGAATAGTTCAGACAAAAATTCTAAAACCACTGGAATGGATGTGGTGTAAGGGTCAAAATTCCTTTCTTCAGCCCAGACAGAAAACCTTCTCCATTTGCTGGTGTACAACTTTCTAGTGGAGGGTTTATGTGAAGAAGTGAGAATGTGGGTCACAACGGGTGAAAAATCATGAAGCCTGACTAGGGATGGAATTGGAGCAGCCGCGCTATCAAGTTGAGGGTGTGGAGGCTGGGGTGAAGAGAGCCTGACGTGTGTCAAGAGATCTGGCACTGGGTCCAGAGTCCATGGATCGTCTAGTAGATGAGGCCCGAGAAAGGGGAACCAAATTTGATGAGGCCAGTAAGGAGTGATGAGGATCAATTTGCTTCCCAACAGTTTCGCTTTCTGAATCACCTTGGATATGACAGGAAGGGGGGGGAAGGCATAAAAAAGACCCAAAGGCCAATTGTGAACAAGTGTTTCTCTCGGTGACTCCCCCGAGGGGGGGGGGGGTAAGGGAAATGTAGCTGCTGCATTTGGAGTTGAGCGGACTGGTGAAAATATCGCAGCAAGGCTGTCCCCATTTGCGGAAGATCTAATCCACTATTTCCTGCTTCAGAGACCACTCGTGGGGCATCAAGATTGCCAGGATGAGTTTGTCGGCTATCACGTTGGTTGTCCCTGGGGCAAAATTACATAAGCGCATCCAGGAGTGCCTCCTAAGTGAAACTCCTGAACCCGCTGCCCTGCTTGCTTCGTCGGCTGCACAAGAAATCAGCCTCATGGAGGAGTTAACAATGGAATTCAAGGCGGACAACTGAGCAGACACCTTCTCAGGGACTCCTTCAGTAACTGTACCTTGCAGAGTATCTCCCAACTCCTTCAGAGATTTCTCTGAAGCCTTGTAAAATGTGTTAGATAGTTCAGCGTTCTGAGTGTGAATGCCGCTGACAAAAAGATACGCTTCCCATATCTATCCATCGTTCGAGACTCCTTGTTCGGCAGATGGACAGATGAAGTCTCCACTAGTTCCTTCTTAGTGGCCGTCGCCACCACCATGGCATCTACAGGCACATCCTTGGATAAAAATTCCTTCTCTTTGGAAGCAGACAAAAATTTATTGGGTCTCCAAGGAACTGGTTCCACGGCATTAGGAGTCTCCCACACCTTCTGGCTAACAAGGTCTAACAGTTCATCAAAAGGTGGATACACCCAAGAGGCTGAAGGTTGAGACCCGAAAGCCTTCAGGTACACAGATTCCTCATCAGAAGGGGTAACAGTGGGCCAGCCCCCCCTCTGCTTAAGGATCTCCAAGATGTCTGCAAAGGAGACAACATCAGAGGATGACTTGGGGGACCCTTCTGGCTCCTCAAGGTCAGTGTCGGAGGTAAGAGACTCATCCTGCGAGTCTACGTGCTTCCTCTTGCATGTCCTCTTCCGAGGGGGCTCCTCAGAAGGATATTCTGGGAAAGTCTCGGAGGAGTGGGGGCCACCAACCGGGGGCTCCTGAGGCTGTGGGTCTCTGCTGTCGAGAAAGAGAGTAGGTGCTGAGACTGAGGTTAGTGCCTGAGGGGGAAGAGTGTCGGTATCCTTGAGTGGAGCTGATGAATGGGACAGTACGCTCCTCACCATCTCGAAATCCGACCTCTCTGGCTCTGAAGACCTCCTCGGCTCCAGGGAGACAGAGGAATCTAATGGCTCCAGAGCCACTGGCTTCAAGATATATGTAGGATCCGAGCACACCCTAGCCGATGCACCGAGAAGGAGACTCCGAACCGAAAAGGTTCGGGCCCATGTGTCCCTGTCAGGGCCGACCAGTGAATTTCAGCTCCTAGACATCATGGACGGCACCGAAAGTGTTGGAGCAGAGCTCGGCTCTGAGACAGCCTCGAGGGGAGCTGGAACAGAGGGTTCCACAAAGTACAGTTTTGTACCTACCATAAATGTAGATGTTCGAGTGCTAATACAGCTGCAGTCATAACAGATGGGGTTCTCCTGCCGTCACGTGGACCCTCGGTCGGCCGAATTCCAAAGTCTAGGTCCGGCGTCGGTTGTCGTCGCTTCTTCCCTGACGTCAGTGCGTCAGGGGGTATAAAGGAACCAGCCAATGCCATTTTCTTCAGTTTTTCTTGCCCCAGATGTCAGGTGCCCCCAGAAGGAAGGCAATACATAAAAGTAGGCAATAATGCAATGCAATATAATCAAAAAACAGTAGTTGCAAGCAAATACACCATAAAAAAATACCCCTAGAGGGAAAGGAGGGAGGGAAACCTGGACTGCAGCTGTATTAGCACTCGAACATCTACATTTATGGTAGGTACAAAACTGTACTATGTTCATCGTGCATACAGCTGCAGTCATAACAGATGGGTAGAATCCCAAAGCTAAGAAAGAGGTGGTAGGCACTAGGTGTAACTAGGAGGAGCCAAAATGCCCTGCAAGACTGCAGTGGCAAAGCCTGCTCTAGATTTGGAGTATAATGGTAGGTTGTAGTGCTTGGAGAAGGTATGCACAGAACTCCAAGTGGCTGCTTCCAAAATATCCTTGGTAGGAACTCCTCTGAGGAAGGCTGCAGAGATGGCAGTGGCCCTGGTGGAATGAGTTCTAATGCCTGTAGGTACAGTTTTGCCATGAAAGGAATAGCAAAAGCGTATGCAGTGGGCTATCCATTTTGAAATTGTCTGTTTGGAAATTGGCTTTCCTTGAGCTCCTACTGCATAGGCCACAAAGAGCTGTTCTGATTTTCTGAAAGGCTTTGTTCTGTCCAAATAATAACGCAGTTGTCTGTGGATGTCCAAGAAATGTAGTAGTCTCTCCCCTTTGTTTTGAGGATTAGGATAAAAAGTAGGTAAATGTATGGCCTGATTTAAAGCTACCGTGGATACCACTTTAGGCATAAAGGACGGGTTGGTTCGTAAGGAAACTCTGTCCTGATGGAAGATGATAAAAGGCTGGACAGCCATGAGAGCCTGTAATTCTGAAACTCTACGAGCTGAGGTGATAGCAAGAAGGAAAGCTGTTTTCCAGGACAAATATTGCAAATCTAACGAAGCAGCTGGCTCAAAAGGAGGCAGGGTCAGTTTTTCCAAAATGAAATTAAGATCCCAAGCAGGTATTGGTTGTTTCCTTGGAGGTCTTAAATTCTTAGCCCCGCTAAGAAACTGTCTTAAGAGAGGGTGAGAGAATAAAGGTGGATCAGTGTTGTATTCTGCAGAAATGGCTGAGGCATGGATTTTGATGGAGGAGAAAGAAAGTCCACTGCTTAGCAGTTCAGTCAAATATTGTAGTATTTGAGGCAAATTCAGTTTTCCAGGGTCCTGGCCCTTTTTCTCATTCCAGGCACAAAAACGTTTCCATTTTGAGGAGTAAGCTTTTCTAGTTGATGGCCTTCTGGCCTCCAAAATGACATCCTGCACCTCCTTGGAGAGTAGGGCCTGCTGTGATGCGAAGGAATCTTCCATGCGGCTAGATTGAGTGTTTTTAGCTGACTGTGACGAGTTTTGAAGCTGTGTTGAGTCAGAAGAAGAGGCATTAGAGGCAGGGTCCATGGTGGGGAATGCGTCAGGCTCCTCAGGAGTGGGTACCAGTGTTGCCTTGGCCAGTCCGGAGCAATGAGGATCATCTTTGGTCTGTCTGCTCTGGTCTTCAATAGAACTTTGGGCAGCAGAGGAAGAGGTGGGAAGGCATAAACTGTCATTGATGTCCTGCTGAAAGAAAGAGCGTCCACTCTCCAGGCCTTTGGATGGAAGATCCTTGAGCAGAATTTTATAAATTGATGATTTTGTGTGAGGCAAATAGATTTATATCTGGCCTTCCCCATTCTTGGATTATTTCTGAAAAAACTTTTGGATGCAACTTCCATTCGTGTGGACCTGTCATATTCCTGCTTAGGTTGTCTGCCAGCGTGTTTTCCTTGCCTGGCAAGTACTGTGCTTGTAGTTCCATTTGTAAGTCCATGGCCATATTCCAAAGTGACATGGCCAGTCTGCATAGGGGGTAAGAATGTGTTCCTCCCTGCTTGTTTATGTACCACACAACTGTGGTGTTGTCCGTTCTTATCAATAGTTGACCTGGTTGTAGAAAGTTCTTAAAAGCTATAATCGCATTTATTACTGCTAGCATTTCTTTTTGATTGATGTGAAGGTGCTTTTCTTTTTGGGACCATTTGCCCTGAATGCACCGATCTGTCATGTGCGCCCCCCCCCCCCAGGCATATTCCGAGGCATCTGTTGTGATGACTTGATTTGCTTGAGGCTTGCTGAAAAGAAGACCTGTGTTTGTTTGACAAGCTTGAGCCCACCACAGAAATTCCTTTTGTAGACATGGAATTAGTGGTATTATTGTTTCCAAACTGTGGCTGTGTTGAGACCATGTGTTTTTCAGGTAGCATTGTAGTTTCCTCATATGCAGCTTTGCACATGGGATTAGTAAGATGCAAGATGCCATGAATCCCAGAGCCTGCAGGATTTTCCTTGCAGTAAGCCTGGTGCAATTTGCTAGTGTTCTGAAGTATTGAATTAGTTGCTCCTGCTTCTCTGGCGTGAGGTAGGCCATCTGGGTGTTTGTGTCCAAGTTGGCACCCAGGAAAATTATCTTCCGAGAGGGTATTAGCCTTGATTTCTTTTTGTTGACTGTGTATCCCAGAGAGTTCAATAACATTATTACATAAGCCAGATGTTTCAGAAGAATGTGTTTGCTGTCCGCTTGGATCAGGCAGTCGTCCAAATAGGGATATATTTGTATCCCTTGAAGTCTGCAGTAGGCAATTACTGATGCCAGGCATTTCGTGAATACTCTGGGCGCAGTAGATAAGCCAAAGGGCAATGCAGAGAATTGATAATGAGTTGAACCTGCAAGAAATCTGAGGTATCTTCTGCAATTTTGTCTGATTGGGACATGCAGGTATGCCTCCTTGAGGTCCAATGTTACCAGCCAAGACTCCTTGCCCAGCATGGGAAGAAGCTGCTGTAGAGTGAGCATCTTGAATTTTGGTGCAGTAGAAATGTGTTTAGGATGGATAGATCCAAAATAGGTCTCCAATCTTTTCCCTTCCTTGGCACCAGAAAAAGCCTGGAATAAAACCCTTGACCTTGTTCGTGCGTAGGTACCTCTTGAATAGCTTTCATGTTTATGAGATCTGTAATTTGCCTTTGTGCCTCTGCCCTTTGATTGTGTGGCAGGTTTGGCATGCCTCTCATTTTTGGAAGGGTGTGAAAATGGGATTTGTAGCCTCTGTTTATAATGTCCAGGATCCATTTGTCCTTTGTGACAATATGCCAATTTCTTGAAAATAATGCCAGCTATCCTCCCAAGGGGGCTGCCATTTGAGACCTGGTTGGCATGCAAAGGGGAAAGTCACTGGGTTTGCTTTCTGATAGATTGCGAGTTGTCCTCACCACCTCTTTGTGAAGGAGCTTGCCATTGTCTGCCTCTATACGATCCTTGGGATTGTCCTCTGCCCCTCGGGCGCCTGTATCTGCCTCTTTGGGGTCTGTCTGTGGCAGGAAAGGACCAGCTTTTGGAAGGCCAATTACTACTAAAACGTGGGGGTTGAACCTGTAGGAATTTTTTCACAGTTTGCATTGATTTAGCCTTTTCCTCCATTTTCCTTAATACCTCCTCAGCATTAGCACCAAATAGTACATCCTTTTGAAGAGGAGCGTCTAGTAATTTAGCTTTGACATGATCAGGCAAGGCTTGTTCCTTGAGCCAGGCATGCCTACGTATGACTGATCCTGTAACAGCAGCTCTGCATGAGGCCTCTAGAGCATCAAAACCACATTGTAAGGCATGCTTACCCACTTGTTCTGCACTATGCATCAAATCCTGCAACTCCTTCAAGTCTGGTTGTTCAGGTTGTGACATTTTACTTTTCAATTGTGATAACAAAAACTGTTGGTATTTTAGCATATGAAACTGACAGTTTAAGGCCCTCATGGATAAGGTAGCCGAGGTATATACCTTTTTTCCCCACCTTTCTAAGGATGTGGAATCTCTCTCGGAAGGCAATGGATTTTTAGCAATGGAGGCCTTAACTCCCTTGGGGCCCTGTGAGATGGTTTCTGGGTCAGCAGCATGGCTCTTGTATAGAAACTGATGCGAGTCAGGGACCCTGTAGTACCTGTCAGGCTTAACTGGAGCTGGAGGTAGAGAGTCCGGGTTAAGGCAGGCCTCCGAATAAACATCATCTAGGATGTCCAAGACAGGAGGTATAGCCAGAGGCCTGTGCTGAGGAAGCAAGAGAATTTCCCTGAGCCTTTTCTTAGAATCAGAATAATCCTGGCCTTCCCAGTGGAAGTGTTCCCTTAAGGTATGCAACGTTTCCCCAAATGAGTAATCCTCAGGGGGGATACAGAATGGATGGACTCCTCCGCATCAGAGTCTTCAAAAGGGGAGTAAGAATGTTCCTGATCATCAGAGTGCTCTGAAATAATGGAGCCCTGATCAGAGGAGGGGGAATCTTCCTCCACTCTAGGCCTTTTGTCCGGAGGGGGCTGAGAACATCTGATAAGAGTAATTAAATCCTCAGCCATTTTAAGCATCTGTTTCTTAGGCATGGGGCCTGGAGATATGCCCTGAGCAGCTGGTCTCTTAGAGTGCATGGTTGCTTTAGACTTGGTGAAAGCCTTGATAGAGAAAGAAGAGGAAGGTCTGAAGACACCTTGAGTGGAGGTGGACCTGTCCACATTCTGCGTTTCAACGCCAACAGTGGCTTCAGTATCTGTAGTCGGGGTGTGGGCCGAGGAGCCTGCGACCTCGGATACAGGAGAAACCGTCAAAGACAGGTCGTCGGTAGGCAGGGGCTGCGTAGGCGCCTCACTGAGAACCGGACCACGTGTAACTGGCTTTGGCGTGGTGTCGGTAGAGGCCGCGGACCTCGCGTGTCGGTCCTTGTCTTTTCGTTTTTTAGACAAAACCGGAGTCGGAGTATCCGACGACATAGTATAGTTAAATGCTTTTCCAAAATAATGCTGGGCGAACTCCGCCCGACGCTTAATAGTGCGTTGTTGAATGTAGCACAAAAGCGGCAGGCCGAAACCTCGTGGTCTGGGCCTAAACAAGGTATACAGAGGGAATGGAAATCCTTATGCGAAATTTGCTTCCCACAAGAAATACAATTATTAACTTTGTCTGACATCGGTCTGAGGCAAGAAAAGGTTCCCCAACGGGGTACTTAGCTTTTAAGAAGACTTCGGTTTCCAAATTTTCGTAATCTCAGGAGCTGGCCGACCGGCACTTGCAAACTGCTTCTGCTTTGGGCACCGCGCGGCAAGAAAGACTGAAGAAAATGGCGTCGGCTGGTTCCTTTATACCCCTGACGCACTGACGTCAGGGAAGAAGTGACGACAACTGACGCCGGACCTAGACTTTGGAATTCGGCCGACCGAGGGTCCGCCTGACGGCAGGAGAACCCCATCTGTTATGGCTGCAGCTGTATGCACGATGAACATCCAGTGGTACTGAACACTCTGGCTCTGAAAGCCCGGCCTGGCTCAGAGGAGGAACCACAACAGGGAGAATGGACTCAGGTGGCTCCGGACCCGACTGGGTCAGAGCAAACAGCATTTTTTGCAAGGCAGATGACTTCAGGAGTCTAAGCACTACTCTCTCCACATCTTTGTCTGATAGGCTCCTGGAAAATCTGGACGACAGAGTGGGTGATCTGGACCTCTGCAAGATCAGTGACCTTAAGGTTGGGGAGACCGGCAAGGGATCTCCGGACCGGCTCCGATGTAGTCTCTCAGTAGTCGGCTCCGAAATGCATGGGGCCGAAACTGAAGTCTCAGTATCAACAACTTCGATCGGCTCCAAGGCCAGTGGAGCAGAGGAGGTAAAAGTCTTACATGCCTTAGAAATCTTAGGATGCGGTTCCGAAGCACCGGATGGCACCGGGAAATGCCTCTTGGTAGGCTTCATCTTCTCTTTTTTGGAGGAATGAGACTTAGAGGAAGATGAAGAACTGGCCAAATCTTCCTCAAAGGAAGGCTTGAGGAGACCTTTAAAAATTAGCTTGTTCTTCCGCTCCTGAAGAACTATAGAGCTGAAGGAATGGCAAAACAGACAGGTTTCCTGCAGATGAATGGCTCCAAGGCAATAAACACAATTACTATGGCCATCCATAATTGACATCTTCTAGGAGCACTTTACACATTTTTTAAAACCCAAAGGTTTATGGTTTTTTGCCTCTTTAGACATAACAACTGGTGAAGAAGAAACACACAAGCACGAGTACTAGGTCCTCTAACTTAAACGGGCCTAGCCCTTACCACACAAGCACACACTGACCACGAGGACTAGGTCCTCTAATTCAAATGGGCCTAGCCCTGGGAAGAAAGAAAAACAGAGAACTGGGTCCCCTAACTTAAACGGACCTAGGTAGAAAGTACATGACTAGAAGGTCAGAAAACTATCAGCTTGACTACACACACAAATTTAAAGTGTTGAATATCGTAACTGTCACAAAATGAATCAACGCTCAAGCACAGAGTCTTAGAGGCAAAAGGGGTCAGAATTATCAAGGACCCTGCACACAAACTGAAATGCTAAATATCTAAGTAACTAAGTATTTAAATTGCAAACTCTCTAATAGTACGAAACACTGCACATGAAAAATAGCAAAGGAAGCGCAAGTGTGTGCGTTAACCTGAAACACTATTAACTAAGTAAGAAACAATCTAAATTCAAAACTCTCTAATAAGAACACTGCACACAAAAAAAAGCAAAATAGGCACAAACAAACCGTTAATTAAAAAAGACTGGTACACAGGATACCAAATGAGAACAACAAGGCCAACGGCCAACCAGTTCTCAACAATTAAGTAATTTAATGTGAGGAAACACTTCAACATGACTGAAAAATAGAAGTTATGTTCTTACCATAACGTTCCATGTTAGTTGTCTTCTTCTCGCCTTCTTTCTTGCTGGATGGGTTCGGAGCCGACCTCGGCTCCGACTCGGCCACTCTAAAGCTCGAGAGTTGGTTCCACCGGCTCGAGGCTCCCCTTATATCCCACAATGCTAGGCGAGAATTACCTCAGATCTCGTTTGTGAGCTAGGCCCAGCTAATAATATAACCAGAAAAACTGGAAAAGAATCCACCTCTATAAACAAGGGGAAGAGGAAAGGTGACCTAAAGCCTGATCTAGGAAAATATGCACAGCAGAGCATATACCTATAGTAAAGAGGTGGTAGAAAGAGAGGTCAAATCAAACTCCTCTAGGTCTGTCCAGGCCAGGGGGAAGGAGGGTGGGACGCAAGAAAGAAGGCGAGAAGAAGACAACTAACATGGAACGTTATGGTAAGAACATAACTTCTATATGTTAAGTTGTCTATCTCGCCTTCATTCTTGCTGGATGGGACCGCGTCCCTAGCACCTTGTCCCGGGTGGCCTAACGGAACAGACTCTTGAGAACAGTGGAACCAAAGTTAGCTCTATGCCTAGAAGCTAAATCCAACTTATAATGAGAAATGAAAGTGTGAGGAGTAGCCCAAGTAGCCGCTGCACAAATGGTGTCAATAGGCAGTCTGTCTTGGAAGGCTATAGAAGTAGCCAAAGCTCTGGTGGAATGGGCTTTAGGTTTGTTAGGCAGCTTTTGGTGTCTAATTTCATAAACAAGGGAAATCAGAGATGTTAGCCATCTAGATAATGATACCTTTGAAACTGAAAGTCCCTTTCTGCCTTCTGCATAGGAGACAAACAGCTGGTCAGATTTTCTGAATTGTTTGGTTCTATCCAAATAGTACCTTAACTGACGATGAACATCTAGCCAGTGTAATTTTTGTTCAGACCTATTGGAATATTCTGGAAAAAACACAGGGAGGTCAATGCTTTGATTTAGGTTAGACGCCGAGGCTTTCTTAGGCAAAAAAGATGGGTTGGTTTGTAAAGATACCCTGTCCTTATGGAACAACAGATAAGGAGGTCGACAGCTGAGTGCATGAAGTTCTGAAACTCTTCTAGCTGAAGTAATAGCTACCAGAAAAAGAGTCTTCCATGATAGCAATTTTAAAGAACAGGAGGCTGCAGGTTCGAAAGGGGGAAGAATCAAAGAACTAAGAATTAAATTTAGGTCCCAAGGAGGAGGAGGATTTCTTATAGGAGGTCTGAGTAGAAAAACTCCTTTCAAAAAGGCTTTGCAAAGCTTGTGGGACATTATGGCAGACTCTGAAATACCCACATGAAAATTAGAAATAGCTGCCAATTGAACTTTAAGAGTAGAAGGAGATGAACCTGCATGGAAGAGTTCAGCTAGAAAATCAAGGACCATTTGGATGGAAGCAGTGAAAGGATCTATGTCCCTTCCTTGAGCCCAATAGGCGAAACGTTTCCACTTACTCAAATAAATCTTTCTAGTGGAAGATTTATGGGAAGCTATCAAAATATCTCGAACAGAGTGAGATATTTGAGGAAGCCTGGCTAAGGTTGGAATTGGAGGAACCAAGCAGTGAGGTTCAGAGAGGGAAGGAGCGATGAAACTGACCCGACTGATGGAACAAAAAATCTGGAACTAGGTCCAGATGCCAAGGTCGCTACAACAGAAAATGATGCAGAAAGGGGAACCAAACCTGTCGAGGCCAGTAAGGAGCAATGAGGATCAACGAGGCCTTCTGAGCGATAGCTTTCTGTATCACTTGAGAGATTAGTGGGAAGGGAGGAAATGCATACAGAAGTCCCGGGGCCAAACTTGGACTAGGCGTCTCTGCTGGGCTGGCCTGGTAAAGGGAATAGGGTGAAATAATCTCTGCACTTGCTGTTTTGGGGAGTAGCAAAAGGTCGCAGCAAGGCTGACCCCACTTGAGAAAAATTTCTCTCACAACAGAGTCTTTCAGAGACCACTCGTGAGGCATGAGGATAGCTCTGCACAACTTGTCAGCGATTTGATTGGACTTCCCGGGGATGTGCGTTGCTATCAGAAACCGCTGAGAAGAAATCGCCCATTGCCACAGTCTGAGTGCTTCTCGACACAGGGGTAGGACCTGGTTCCGCCTTGTTTGTTGATATACCACACTACGGACATATTGTCCGTCTGGATTGCTATCGTTCCCAAGGGAAGAGAGTCTTGAAGGGCTTGCAACGCTAAAAGCACTGCTCTCATCTCTAGAACATTTATGTGCAAGTGGCATTCTTCTGGTTGCCATGTGCCCTGGACAGTTCTGCCCTGATAATGCCCCCCCCACCCGATCAGGGAGGCGTCCGTTGTCAGTGTAGCAACCGGAGGGGGAGGAACAAAGGGTCTTCCCAATAAGAGCTGAGGGGAAGACATCCACCATGGAAGATGATTCCTGCATATTTGCGTGATCATAATGGTGTGAGACATCGGAAGTTGCTGGTATGACCATTGTGTGAAGAGCATCCATTGAAGGATTCTCATGTGGAATCTGGCTAACGGAAGCAAAGGAATGGCAGCCGCCATAATCCCCAATACTTTCAGAACTAAGCTGGCTTTGACTCTGTTGCTGCTGAAGATGAGCGAGACTAGTTTTTGTATGTCTGTTATTCTCTGATCTGTTAGCCTCGCAGACATGTTGACTGTGTCTAGAATTGCGCCAATGAAGGTAATAACACGACAAGGCGACAAAACAGACTTTTCGCAATTTATTGAAATGCCTAAATTTTGACAAATGCGAAAGGTGTAGTCCCTGGCCAATAGAAGAAGATGCTTGGTGGGAGCTGTGAGGAGCCAGTCGTCCAAATATGGAAACACCTGGAATCCTTGACGTCTCAGGTGAGAAGCTACCACTGCCATGCATTTGGTAAACACCGGGGCAGTGGTGAGACCAAAGGGCAGGGCCCTGAATTGAAAATGACTGGTTCCCAGCCTGAAGCGGAGGAATCTTCTGGAGCGTCTGTTCATTTTATGTGATAGCACGCGATCCTGAAGGTCTATAGAGCACATCCAGTTTCCTTTTCCCAATAGGGGAAGGATGGACTGCAGCGTGACCATCCGAAATCTTGTTTTCTTGACTGACTTGTTCAAGATACTGAGATCCAAAATTGGTCTCCAGTCCCTGTTTTCTTTGGAACTAAAAAGAACCTTGAGTAGATTCCGGATCCTTGCTGGTCTGCTGGAACTGGCTGAATTGCTCTTTTGCAAGCAGCTTTGAAATTTCCAAAGCTGCAAGATCCCTTTGAGCGGTGGAACATCTGGAAGGGATTTTTTGATTGGTTTGGTATGCGAACAAAGGGAATGGAATAGCCTTCGGAAATGATGGACTGTACCCATTTGTCTTGTGTCAGGGATAGCCAGGCTTCTGGGGACAGTGACAATCTTCCCCGACTGCCTCGAAGGTGGGCAGTCGGGCAACACCTCAGGGATGCTGAAAGGGCTTATCAGAGAAGGCTTCTCGATTGCCCTGGTTCTCGGACCCCCTGCCTCTAGGGCGTCTACCATTGTTGTTCCGCCTCTGCCTCTGGCGGGAACCGACACTGTGCGACAGGCGAAGACCCTTGAGACTGTTTGCGGAACCACATTTGCCCACTTTTCTGACCTTTGGGGTAAGGCCTAGAAGGAGTAGAAAACGGACTCCGGCGGCAGAAAGAGTCTTGCCATCTGTCTCGCACCTAGTCAAGGTTTCTTTCACTTGAGGACCAAAGAGATGATCCATCGAATGGGGAATTAGTGAATGACGTTTTAAAGGGGTCCAAAGTTGCATAGCCGCATCCAGGCATGCCTCGTAAGGCCACACCTGTCCCTGCGGCCCTGCTCGCTCCATCAGCCGCATAAGAGAGGGCGCATGGAGGAGTTGGCTATGGAGTTCAGGGTAGCCAGCTGAGTGTTCATCTTGTCTTGAAAACCCGCAGCCGTAGGATCCTTCAACATGTCACTCGCTTCTTTGATCAAGTCCCTTTGAAGGCGAGTAAAATGGCATAGGTAGTTCAGCGAGCATTGCAAATGTCGCTGGCGAGAACATCCGCTTCCGTACCTGTCCATGGACCTAGATTCCTTGTTAGGTGGATGGACAGGCACTGAAGGATCAGCTAGTTCCTTCTTAGTGGCAGCAGCAACCACCATAGCATCCACAGAAACTCCTTTTGTCAGAAACTGTTTATCTGCTGGTGCTGTAATGAATTTTGAGGATCTCCTGGGAGTGGGGTCCACTGAATCAGGAGCCGTCCATGCCTTTTTTGCTACCACCTGCATGAGGGGGTCAAGGGGAGACACCCAGGAGGTGGAAGGACGAGAGCCAAATGCCTCAAGGTACACAGATTCATCCTCCGAAGGGTTGAGGGCTGGCCAATTTCCCCTCTGCTTAAGGATTTCTAGAATGTCTGCAAATGAGACATCTTCAGAAGGGGAACGGGGAACCCTCGAATCCTCTAAATCTGTGTCAGAGGTGACGGACTCAGGTGAGTCTATGTGTTTCCTCTTACACTTTCTCTTCCGAGGGGGCTCTTCTGCCAAATCAGGAGAGGCCTCGGAAGGATGAGATCCCCACAGGGGATTCCTGAGGAGCTGGCTGTCTGCGGTCCGGGATGAGGGAGTGAGTCGACTTGACCTGAGGCACCGAGAGGGGCGGAGCCGACTGTGGGGTAGAACCAGGTTCTAACACACTCCGCATGACCTCGAACGCACCCCTGTCAGGCAGAGCCAGAGGTCCCGCTCCGAAAAGCTAAAACCTCCCTCGGCACCGACAGTGATGGCTCCGAGGCGATGTCGAGCCGAACTCACCAGCGAAGCCCGAGAGGGAGGCGGGTCGGACAATGGTCCGATGCCACTCACCCCCTCGGAGCCGACGATGGAAGTCCGGCGCCGAGATTCTTCTAAAGAAGAAATCGGAGCCGACGATGGAGCCGAAGACAATTGTATTGGCTCCGACGCTACCACAGTCTCGGTTCCGAAACTCCCCGGCTCCGAGCTCAACGGAGTCAGAGGAGGAACATATTGAGGGATAGGGGCAGGCATCGACTGATGAGTCGGGCTCTGAAGCATTTGGGCCAGTGCCTCGGACTTAAGAAGTCGACTCACTACCCTCTGAAGGTCATGGTCCGACAGCCTCGATGACCTAGAGGAGTGAGATCTATGGCTCCGTTCAGACAGCAGAGGAGATGCTGGAGCCGAATGAACGGAGCCAAGGGATGGTGACCTAGACCTCTTCCTAGATGTCGGTTCCGAAGGTCTGGTCGGAGCCGACACGGAATTCTAATACCTCGGCTCCAGCGGGCGAGAACCACAGAAACTGTAGACTGAGACTCATCGGCTCCAGCCGAGCCGATGTAGAGAGGTTTCGTAGCCTTAGGTCTCGGCTCAGAAGCTGGAGCCGAGGACCTAGAAGCCTTGGAGGGCTTTCGAAGAGACAGTAAGGGAACCCTCAGGCTTGAGTAAACCTCTCAGAATCAGTTTGTTTTTCTTTCCTGCAGGACCCTGGGGCTGAAGCCGTGGCATACAGCACAGGAGTCCTGCAGGTGCAAACCAGGCAGTAGGCGAAGAAGTGTGACCGTCTGTCAGAGACATTTTCTGACAGCACGAGTCACACTTCTTGAAGCCTGAGACCTTTGAGTCTTTAGACATTTTAGCAAAGTGTAATCACACACACCCAGTCAAACACACTGATTACACCTATCCTATTTTAAACTCAAAAATAAAACAAACTACCAAAGTTTTAAATTATGAGAAAACACACACACACCACTAGGGGATGGAGGAAGAAGGCCTGAAGGCCCGAGGGAAGAACTTATAAGTTCTTGTGGAGAAAAAATGGGATTTTAGAGAGAAGGTGGGGGAGATTCCACTAAACTAAAGGAAACAAGTGTTAAAATTAAAATTAAAGGGGTTTAAGTATACTAACTTTAATCCAAAGTTACTCACCAAGAAGCGGTGAAAACCAACACCTCGATCGCTGTAGCGGCAAAGCGAGATCTGAGGTAATTCTGCCTAGCATTGTGGGATATAAGGGAGCCTCGAGCCGGTGGAACCAACTCTCGAGCTTTAGAGTGGCAGTCGGGCAGGTCGGCTCCGAACCCATCCAGCAAGAATGAAGGCGAGATAGACAACTTAACATCTTTTAGTTATGTACTCACCATAACTTCAGATGTTTGGGATCCATCTCGCCTACATTCTGACTGATGGGTTCGGAGCCGATCCCTCGGCTCCGACTCGGCACGCTTATGCCAAAGAGCGAAGTCTCTTATTGGCTGAGCTTACTATATCCCAGGATGCACCACTACCAGTCCCCCAGATCTAGTTTGTCCGCATACATGCACACACGCATGCACTGCTTATATAACATCGACAGATGATACAAGATAAAAACAGTAGAACTCAAACCGTTCAATCTCTTCTGATCTCCAAGGCAGGGGGAAGGAGGGTGGGTATTAGGAATGTAGGCGAGATGGATCCCAAACATCTGAAGTTATGGTGAGTACATAACTAAAAGATGTTATGTGATCCTATCTCGCCTACATTCTGACTGATGGGACAGCGTCCTAGCACCTAAATCCTGGGTGGCTCACTGGAAAACACTCCTGAGTACCGTGGAACCAAATGATGCTCGCCCTTTAGATGCCACATCCAATTTATAGTGGGAAATGAAAGTGTGCGGGTTGGACCAAGTAGCCAGCACAAATCTCAGAAATAGCGAGCTTGGAATGAAATGCAATAGAGGTAGCCATAGCTCTAGTAGAGTGAGCTTTGACAGATGTTGTAAGTTGCTTATTTGAAGAGGAATAAGCCTGAGTTATGCAATCTCTAATCCATTTGGCAATAGTAGCTTTAGTGATGGTTTTACCCAGTTTATTATCTGAAAAGGACACAAACAATTGATCTGTTTTTGAATTTGTTGAGTCCTGTCTAGATAGAAGCAATTGCCTGTGAACATCCAATGTATGCAAGGTGTATTCCGCTTTGTTTGAAAATTTTGGAAAGAAAACTGGTAGCTCTAGAGATTGTTGGAGACAGAGATTAGAACAAACTTTTGGAACAAAAGATGGATTAGGCCTAAGTGATACTCTATCCTTGTGAAAAATCAAATGCGGTGGTTTGATAGATAGGGCTTGAAGTTCTGAAACTCTTCTTGCAGAGGTAATTGCAATTAAGAAGGCAGTTTTCCAAGACAGATATTTCAACTCACATGTAGCAGCCGGTTCAAAGGGGAAGATGTTAAGGCACAGTACCAAATCAAGATCCCACGGGCGCAGGATGAAAAACTGGGGTCTTAAAAGCACAGTACCTTTCATGAAAGTTTTACATAATCTGCTGCTCATCAACGGTGGGTCTATGGATTCGTGAAATTTGGAGATAGCTGCTAGTTGGACTTTAATAGTAGAGACTGAAGATCCTTAATTAAACAAGGATGTTAAAAATTTCAAGACCTCTGGTATCGGGCAGTAATAGGGTCTAAGCCTCTGAGTTGAGCCCAGATAGCAAACCTCTTCCACTTACTGTGATACAATTTCTTAGTGGTGGGTTTGTGGGCTGAAGATAAAATGTGAATAACTTCCGGGTCCAAGGTGTGATTTCTGACTAAAGTCGGAAGTGGAGGAGCCAAGCTGTTAATTTCAAAGTGTGAAGGGACTGGTGCTGTTGACCCGACTGATGAACCAGAAGGTCGAGTTAGATCCAAAACCAAGGACCGTCCAGAGTATATTTCTGTAGGTAGGGGAACCATACCTGACGAGGCCAATGGAGCAATTAGAATCATTGTGGACCCCAATTGGGAAGCTTTCTGGATGACTTTGGGGAGGAGTGGAACCGGAGGAAAGCATAAAGCAGTCCTGTTGGCCAAGGTTGGACTAGAGCATCCGTAGCTGCCTCCCTTGACGCTGGGTCAAGGAAAAGAACCTTTGCACTTGTGTTTTGTGGTGTTGCAAACAGGTCGCAGCACGGAATCCCCCATCTTTTGAAAATCTGAGCTGCTACTGTTTCGTTCAAGGACCACTCGTGAGGAGAGAGAATAGTCCTGCTCAGTCTGTCTGCCAATACATTGGATTTTCCTGGAATGTGGGTCGCTACCAGGAAGCGGTTGGTAGCCACTGCCCATTCCCACACCCTCATGGCCTCTCTGCAAAGGGGGTAAGATGTGGTCCCTCCTTGTTTGTTTAGATACCAGACCACCGACATGTTGTCTGTGTGGATATCGATAATGCCTTGAGGGAGAAACTTGTGGAGGGCTTGTAGGGACAGAAGTACAGCCCTCATTTCCAACACATTGATATGGAGAAATGTTTCGTTTGGAAGCCAAGAACCCTGAACTGACCTGCCCAGACAATGCCCCCACCCCGTCTGGGAGGCATCCGTTGTCAAGGTGGCCACCGGAGGGGGTATAACAAAAGGTCTTCCCTGATTCAGATTGGATGGCAGAAGCCACCAGCGGAGGTCCTGTTTGCACGTTTCTGTAATCAGTATGTGATGATTGAGGGGGAGATCCTGAAAAGACCATTGTGTCGATAACAGCCACTGAAGAATCCTCATGTGCAATCTTGCTAGAGGAACTAGGAGAACCGTGGCAGACATTGAACCTAAAAGTTGCAGGACCATCCTGGCTGGGGCTTTGGATCTTAGAAGCAGGGCTCGGACTTGACCTTGTAATGTCTGTATCCTTTCAGTAGGAAGGAAGATTCGCATTAATTTTGAGTCTATCTCTGCTCCTATGAATCTTATGCGCTGAGAAGGCAGCAAGACAGACTTTGACCAGTTGAATGTAATTCCCAGGGAAGCACCCAGGGAGATGGTGGCTTGTAGGTTTCTCTAGTAGTAGATGCCTGGTGGTGGCAGTCAGGAGCCAGTCATCCAGATAGGGAAACACTTGGAATCCGAGACTCCTCAGGTGAGCAGTCACTACTGCCAAACACTTGGTGAACACCCTGGGGGCTGTGGTGAGACCAAAGGGCAGTGCACAAAATTGGAAATTACTGTCTCCCAGGCTGAAGCGCAGATACCTCCTGGACGCCTGATGTATCGGTATGTGATAATAGGCGTCCTTGAGATCTATGGAGCACATCCAAACATCTTTCTCCAACAATGGGAGAATGGATTGTAAAGTGACCATTCGAATTTGGACTTCATGACGGACTGGTTTAGTTTGCTGAGATCCAAAATGGGTCTCAGGTCCCCTGTCTTTTGGCACTAAAAAGAACCTTGAGTAATTTCGGATCCGATCTGGTCTGTGGGGACCGGTTGGATGACTCCTTTCTAGCAGCTTTGAAGCTTCTACGGCTGCAATTTCCCTTTGACTGGGTGGCGGGTCCGGGATTTTTGGACGGTGGGGGTGAGTGTGTGAAGGAATGGTGTAACCTCCGGCAATAATCCGAAGCACCCATCTATCCTGAGTAATAGACTCCCAGGCTTTTAGGTGCTTGGCAAGCGGCACCCGACTGGCTCCGGAGCAGCACAGCCGGGCAATCCCTCATGGAGTGTGGGAGGCTGAAGAGCCATGAAAGGACTCGCGGTCTCCAGTGTTGCGGGGGCCTCTGCCGCCTCTGGGACGGCGTCTCCCAGAAAAATTTCCCCATCCTCTGCCTCTGGAAGGGAATCTTCCTGCTGTTGAGGAAAGAATTTCTGTGATTTGCGGAACCACATCTTCCCTCCTCTTTTAGCCTTGGGATAAGGCCGAAGGGAGTGGAATAACGTGCTCCTGACAGATAAAGTCTTTCCCTCTTGCTCACAGCGGGTAAGAGTGTCTTTACCTTGGGTCCAAACAAAGAGGACCCATCAAAGGAGCGTCGGCAAAGGAAGACTTGAAGGCCTTCGAAATGACACAAGCGAGCCAGGCTTGTCTCCGTGAGCCACGCCTGTGCCTGCCGCTCCGCCCCTTGACGCATATGAAATGAGCCTCATGGACGAGTTAGAAATCGAGGTGAGGATAGCCAACTGAGAGCTAACCGACTGGGCTAGCTGCTCAGGTAGGTTACCTGAGAGGAGTCTGAGAGCTCCTTGACCAGATCCCTCTGTAGTCTGGTAAAATGTGCCAAATAATTCAGGGACCTCAGAGTAAAGGCCGCTGAAATCAGGGTGCGCTTCCGTGCAGTCCATGCTCCTAGACTCCTTATTAGGAGGATGGACGGACGTTGAAGCCTCTGCCACGTCCTGCTGGGTAGCAGATGCCACCACCATGGCATCTACAGCCACGCCTTCGTTAAGAACTCCTTCTCGGTGGGGCAGACAAAAATTTGTTAGGCGAGAAGGCACTGGTTCCACAGTATCTGGATGTTCCCACGCCTCTGACAAACCAAATCCAGGAGCTCGTCGAAGGGTGGAGATACCCAGGAGGCGGAGGCTGAGCCCGAGGCCTTGAGAAACCGACTCATCAGCGGAGGGGTTTGGAATTCCAGCCTCGTTGCTTAAGGATCTCTAGAATGTCTGCAAATGAGACATCATCCGAGGCGACTTTGGGGACCCCTCCGCATCATCAAGATCAGTGTCCGATGTAAGAGACTCGGGGAGTCCACGTGCTTCCTCTTGCACGATCTCTTCCTTGGGGCTCCTCCGAAGACAACTCGAAGAACCCTCAGGAGGAGGGGAACCCCAGTGGGGTAACCTCAGGCCCGGGCTCCGCTGCCTAGAGACAGGGGAACTGCCAAAGACCCAGTCTCCATGCCCAGGGAAGGTGCGGTAAAGCCGTGAGATGGCGAAGAAGACTTGGCCAAGGCACTCCTCATAGCTCTGAAGGCCGGACCCCAGAATCCTGGGAGGTCCGGTCTCGAGCCATGATAGCAGACGGAAGTCCCGGCGAAGCACTGAGAGGAGGCTTGGAACCGACAGCATTGGCCCACGTCACCCCGGGTCCGGCCGAAGAAGTCCGTGTGCTAAACTCGGACCCGAAGGCCGGGGTTGGAGTAAGGGTCGGAGCCGACCCTAGGATCTCCACTGGCTCCATCAGCACCTGCTCCGGAGCCGAAGCGGTCGGAGGAGGAATGGCAATGGAATGGGCTATCGGCTCCGAAGCCAAGTGGGTCGGAGCCAAAACAAATTTCTGAAAGACTGGGGACTGGAACAGTCTTTGGAGCACCCTGTCTATGTCCGAATCTGACATCCTTGATGACCTGGAAGAGACCGAATGGGCCTCTCCAACGGCTCCAAGGGACTAGGGGACCGGCTCCGAATCGACTCGACAATTATCGGCGCCGAAGAAGTGTCCAAACCAATTTTCATCGGCGCCGAAGAGGGCTTGGCCGAGGAGGAAGTGTCTGGCGGACAACCTTCATCGGCTTCGAGATCAGTGGAGCCGATGAAGGTGACCCGCCTCTCGATGCCCCAGCCGTCGGCTCCGAACCCAGAGGAGTCGAGGCTGGAGGCATCGAGGCAGACCGTTCCGCCCTCGGCTCCGAAGTCCGTGGAGCCGAAGGAGAAGCCTGCCTATGTCTTTTGGCGGTCGGTTCCGACGGACTGGTCGGAGCCGACCCCTTTCTTTTATCAGGAGAAGGAGAGGAAGCTAATGCCTCTTCAAATGATGGTTTAATAAGGCCTTTTAGAATAAGCTTATTTTTCCTCTCTTGGAGGACCCTCGAGGAAAAAGCGTGACAGACGCTACAGGACTCCTGCAAATGTTTGGCCCAAACAGTACACACAGAGAGAGTGATCATCTGTGATCGACATTTTGAAACTGCACTTAGTGCACTTTTTAAACCCTGAAGGCCTAGGAGCCTGTGACATAATGGCAACCAAATTAGTGTATAACCAGTAAAATACAAGACACACTAACTATCACAGAGAAATTCTTTTCTTTGAATCAAGAACTGTCACAAATAGAAAGGTATGACCAAGGAATACAAGAACCTTTAAAATAAAAGGAACTTGACAGACAACGGCTGACAAGGAAGGCCCTTCAACCCAAATGGAACCTCCAGTCAGACAAAACACAATCACTACACAAAGTTTTTCCACAAAAAAAACTTCAATCATACACAAAAATACGATATAGCTGTTAAAACAGCTTTTTGTTGAATTTTAAAGGAATTCCTGACAGGAAAGTAAGAGAAAAAACCCTACTTAGCTCAGCCAAGCTCGAGACCACGTCTTTGCTTGTTAGCGGCAAACAAGATCTGGGGGACTGGTAGTGGTGCATCCTGGGATATAGTAAGCTCAGCCAATAAGAGACTTCGCTCTTTGGCATAAGCGTGCCGAGTCAGAGCCGAGGGATCGGCTCCAAACCCATCAGTCAGAATGTAGGCCAGATAGGATCACATAACATCTACTCTAACTCTAATACACTCTATCTATAACCATATAAATCGTAAAGTTAAGCGGTAATACAATAATAATAGAAAAAAATCTTAAATTTAGCCACGGCCAAGCAAGAAGCATATCTGAACTCGTATACGTGGCAAAAGAGATCTGAGGATTGTACTGGTGCACCATAGGATACCCACCTAGCCACGAGTCAACTAGAAGACTTTGAGCTTTGTAATAGGCCGAGTCAGAGCCGTGGATCGGCTCCGAACCCATATGTAAGAATGAAGGCGAGACAGGACTACAGAACATTAATTGATTTCAATAATTGGCTTAGTTTTTGGTGTCATTCAAAGCCTGGGAGGATAATGATCAAGAGAGCACACTGCTTCACCAGAGATGGTCTGCATCTGTCCCTTATAGGGATTTGAACATTGGCAAAGACATTTTCCACCCCCACAGCAATGTTTTTAGGCAATGCCAACACGATAAATGTACCAACATAACAAATCAAGTAGATGAAAATAAACTCCACTCCCTACAAGACCCTCTCACCCTGGAAGACATGGACATCTGTGTAGTGACCGAGACATGGTTTAAAATAGAGGAGAGCACTCCAGCTGTGCAGGGCTCTAATGCCTTCTGAACATTAAGACCAGCTACTTTGCAGGAGGGGAAAAAAAGGTGGAGGTGTATCAGTCTACATTCAGAGGAGATTCCAATAGAAGCCGATAAATCAACAGGATGCACTAGAGCTTCTTCATGCTCAAATAACCATCAGCAAGATCCCATACTATATATTATCAAGCTACAGAAAGTACATTTGTGTACACTTACCATAAATGTAGATGTTCAAGTGTATTCACTGTTAGAGTCATTACATTTGGGTTATCTGTTTGCAGGTAGCACTCAGTCGGCCTGATTAACAATGTCTTGGGTCCTGCATCGATTGCTGTCCCTTCTTCCATGACGTCAGGTCGTCAGGGGTATAAAACATGCAGCCGATGACATTACATCACTTTTTCTTGCCCCAGATGTCAGGTGCCCCCTTAATGGGAAACAATTAAATATAAAAGCACAAAGATATACCTCCAACAAAAAAGCAAATACACCAGAAAGGCTTTTAAGCATAGTAAAGGAAAGTAGAGGTATAGCCAAAAGAAGTTAATGGAGGATGGAGGGTAACCAGGACTGCAACAGTGAATACACTCGAACATCTACATCTATGGTAAGTGTACACAACTGTACTTTGTTCTTCGTGTTTCACTGTTGCAGTCATTACATTTGGGTAGATTCCCAAAGCTATGGTTGGGAGGAAGAATTTAGATAGCATTAGGGCCAGCTATAAGGCCCTGCTAGACTGCAGTGGCAAAGCCAGCTCTAGATTTAGAGAAAATTGGCATATGATAATGCTTGGTAAAAGTATGTACAGAACTCCAGGTAGCAGCTTCTAGGATGCCCCTGGTAGGGATGCCTCTGAGAAAGGCTGTAGAGGTAGATGCATCCCTGGTGGAGTGAGGTCTGATCCCCTGGGGATAGGTTTTCCATGGTGCTTATAGCAGAAATTAATGCAATGGCTTATCCATTTAGAAATAGTTTGCTTTGAAACAGCCTTCCCCTCTGCCCCTGCAGCAAAGGCCACCAGCAGTTGTTCAGATTTCCTTTGAGGTTTAGTCCTGTCTAAGTAGAATCTAAGTTGTATGTGCACATCTAAGGAATGCAATATCCATTCCCCTTTATTCTGTGGATTGGGAAAGAAGGTTGGCAAATGAATGGACTGATTAAGAGCCACACTGGATACCGCCTTGGGCATGAAGGATGGATTGGTTCTGAGGGACACCCTGTCCGCATGAAAGATGATGAAAGGCTCCACTGCCATAAGGGCCTGTAATTCAGATACCCTTCTAGCTGAAGTGACTGCTAAAAGGAAAGCTGTTTTCCAAGAAAGAAATTTTAAGTCTGCAGTAGCAGCTGACTCGAAAGGAGGTAGAGTGAGTTTCTCCAAGACAAAGTTAAGGTCCCAGGCTGGGGTTGGAGGTCTCCTGGGTGGTCTCAAATTTTTGGCCCCTCTGAGGAACTGCTTGAGCAGTGGATGAGAGAAGAAGGGAGGTTCTGTGTTATAATGAGCTGAAATGGCTGAGGTGTGGATTTTAATGGAGGAAAAAGACAGGCCCTTGTGAAGCATCTCAGTTAAGTATTGTAAAATCTGAGGTAAATTGGGCGCTGCTGTGCTCATCCCTTGAGAATGGTTCCAGGCACAGAATCTTTTCCATTTTTCAGCATAAAATTTTCTAGTACTAGGCCTCCTTGCCTCTAAAATGATATCCATCGCAGGTTTGCTGAGGGATGGTAAAGGAGAGATTAAGTAATTAGCCAGGCTGCAAGGTTCAGTGTTAGAAGCTGAGGGTGAAGAATCTGGTTCACCTGCTGAGACTGCAGGGAAGGAGACTGAGGCAGGTGCCATGGAGATAACCGTGACACACTGCGGAGGAGGGGGTACCACTGTTGGCGCAGCCAGTTTGGAGCAATCAAAATCATCTTTGGTTTGTCCTGTTTGATTTTTAGTAGTACTTTGGAGAGCAAAGGCAGAGGGGGAAAGGCATATACTGATAGGTTTTTCCAGCTGAAGGACAGATCATCCACTTTCCAGGCTTGTTTGTGGGGAGTCCTTGTGCAAGATTTGTCCAATTGGTAGTTCTGGGGAGAGGCAAACAGGTCTGTATCTGGGCTCCCCCATTTGCTTGTCAACATGTTGAAAATCCTTGGTTCCAGTTTCCACTCATGTGGGTCCATGAGGTTTCTGGCAGGAATTGAGCTTGTAGGTGCACGTAGTAGCTCAAGCCTGTGTTCCACAATGCCATGGCTAGTCTGCAGAGGGGTAAGAATGTGTACCCCCCCTGTTCATGTACCACATAATAGTGGTGTTGTCCGTCTTTACCATTAGTTGTCCTGGAAGAATGTGGTCCTTGTAGGCTGTCAAAGCATTCTGTACAGCTAACATTTCTTTTTGATTGATATGCAGGTGCATTTGACTTGGGTTCTATTTGCCCTGAATGCACTTCCCTTCTAGGTGAGCCCCCCCCATGCATACTCTGATGAGTCTGTTGTTAGGGTTTGGGTGGCAGGGGGTGGTGTGAAAGGTAGTCCCTTGTTTTGGTGGCAGGCCTCTGCCCACCAAAGGTACTCTAGGCGTGGGCAAGGTATGCTAGGAATCATTGTTTCCAGGTCTTGAGAATGTTGACACCATAGGCTTTTTAGATACCACTGTAGTTTCCTCATATGCAGTCTTGCACATGGAATTAGAAGAATGCAGGAGGCCATGAACCCCAAGGCTTGCAGTATTTGTCTTGCAGACAGCAGGTTTTTTGTGGCCACTTGCTTGAAGTAGGTTGTCAAATTAATTTGTTTCTCTGGCGTGAGGTAAGTCATCTGGGAAGTTGTATTCAAGCTTGCTCCCAGGAATATAATTTGTTGACAGGGTACCAGGTGTGATTTTTTTTCGTTTATGGTGTACCCCAGACAAGTCAGAACCATTTGTACAAAGGCCAGATGATTCAAAACTATGTCCTGGCTTTCTGCCTGAATTAGACAATCGTCCAGGTATGGGTATATCTGAATATTTCTTTGCCTGCAAAATGCAATAACTGGAGCTAGGCACTTTGTGAATACCATGGGCACAGTAGATAAACCAAAGGGCAGTGCAGAGAACTGATAGTGCGTGTAGCCTGCTTTGAAGCGTATGTATCTTCTGCAAGATTCCCTGATTGGGATGTGCAGGTATGCTTCTTTTAGATCTAGTGTTGCCAACCAGGCATCTTTGCCTAGCATAGGAAGTAATAGGTGAAGAGTCAGCATCTTGAATTTTGGAATCTCCAAAAAGGTGTTTAGAGGAGATAGGTCCAGGATAAGACGCCATGAATTGTCTTTTCTGGGTACCAGGAAAATTCTCGAGTAGAAACCTTGTCCCTTTTCCTCTTCTGGTACCAGCTGAATAGCCCCTATGCTTAAGAGAGAAAGTACTTGTTTTTGGGCCTCTGCCCACTGATTTGAGGGTAGGTCCGGCCACCCCCTGGGTGTTGGCAACATGTGGAATTGAAATCTGTATCCCTGGGACACTATATTTAAAACCCATTTGTCCTGGGTAATGAGTTCCCAATTCTTTGCATGAAGAGCAATCTTTCCCCCCAAAGGGGCAGTCAGCTGATACGTGCTTGGAAATTTTAAAAGCAAGTCATTGAGACAGTTTACCATAGGGGGAAGTCTTACTCTTCCCAGATTTGAAAGTGGAGCCCCCCCCCCCCCCCCACTTAGCTGTGTGTGTCCCCTGGGACTAAAACCCGGGTTTTTTTGCTGTGTCTGGGCTTGGCTTGAGAATACCTGGAAGGGGCTGAAAAGGACCAATTCTTAGAGGGCCAGTGCCTACTAAATCTAGGAGGCTGAACTTGTAAAAGATCTTTTAACAGTTTGCATATATTTAGCTTTATCTTCCATCTTTTTAAGAACTTCCTCAGCCTTGTTGCCAAACAGGCGGTCCTGATTTAAAGGAGCATCCAACCATTTAGCTTTAACATGATCAGGCAAAGATTGCTCCTTAAGCCAAGCATGCCTTCTGAGCACAGACCCAGTAACAGCAGCCCTGCAAGAGGCCTCTAATGAATCAAAACCACATTGCAAAGTATGTTTTCCAACTTGTTCAGCAAAATGCATTAAATCCTGTAATTCTTTATTTTCCACAGAGTCAGGAATCAACATCATTTTCTGTTTAAGCAGTCCAATAACATGTTGCTGATACTTTAACATATGAAACTGGCAGTTTAAAGCCCTAATGGCCAAGGTTGCAGAAGTGTACACCTTCTTACCTCATCTATCCAGCGCCCTGGAGTCTCTATCAAAAGGGGTAGGATTTTTAGCAGTAGAAGCCTTAATGCCCTTGGGCCCCTGTGAAATAGTCTCTGGATCTGCAATTGGATTTTTAAAAAGGAACTTGTGGGACTCAATGACCCTGTAGTATCTGTCAGGTTTTCTGGGAGCAGGAGGCACGAATCAGGAGCCAAACTAGATTCCGAAAAAGCATAATCAACAATGTCTAGTACAAGAGGAATAACTAAAGGCCTATGCTGAGTTAGGAGAAGGAAATCCCTAAGCCTCTTTTTTGAATCAGAAAAATCCTGGCTTTCCCAGTGGAAATGCTCCCTTAGAGTATGTAAGGTTTCCCCAAAAGAAAAATCCTCAGGAGGGGAAGCAGAGGGAATTGAGTCCTCTGCATCAGAATTTTCATAAGTAGATAAGGGCAAATCCAGATCATCAGAAAAAACAGAATCCTGATCAGAAGATTCATAATCAACTTCAGTCCTAGGCCTCTTAGAAAGGGGGGTTGGGTACCCCTGATTAGAGTTATTAGATCTTCAGCCATTCTTATAATTTGTTTTTTAGACATAGACACCTGAGCATGTGGCCTGGGCATCGTTTTTTTAGGCATGGATTGAGATTTAGGCTTAAGTAAAGAAGGAGGCGTCAATTTAATATGCAAGTCCGTAGGCCTGAATACACCCACAGAAGCCGGTGCCTGCACAGTGGCTCTGGACCCATCCAAGGTACAGACATCTGTGGGTTCCATAGTTGAAGCATCTCGTGGCATACCGGACTCTGAACGGGTCTCAGTAGAGGCCTGCGAATCAGAAGTAGCGGGTAATCAAGGGCTGCAAAAGCGCCTCACTGAGTTCCGGCGAACTGGGGACTGGCTTAGGAGAAGCGTCATCAGCAGTTCTGGACCTTGGCAGCCTGTCTCTGTCTTTATCTTTGCGTTTTTTCGGAATCCCGGTATTCGGATGGCTAACCGATGACATTTCTGGATAATTAAACAGAGAATCAAAATATTTTGAAGTGAAAATATACCGACGACGGATAGTGCGCTGATTAAATAAAGCACAAAACTGACAGCAAGGTATGTCGTGGTCAGGGCCTAGGCAAGGAATACAGTACGAATGAAAATCTTTATGAGGTATTTGCTTTCCACAAGTAATGCAATTAACTTTTACTGACATCGGTAAGAAGCAAGAAAAAGTTTCCCCAATGGGGTACTTAGCTTTAGTTGAAGACTTTGTTTCTGAAACTCGAAAACGAAAATTTCAGGAGTCGGCTGACTGGCACTTGCGAACTCCTTCTGCTTCGAGCACCGCAGGGCAAGAAAGACTGATGTAATGGCGTCGACTGCATGTTTTATACCCCTGATGACCTGATGTCATGGTAGAAGGGACAGCAACTGACGCAGGACCCAAGACTTTGTTAATCAGGCCGACTGAGGGCTACCTGCAAGCAGATAACCCAAATGTAATGACTGCAACAGTGAAACACGAAGAACATCTCCCTCCATGACAAAAGAAACCCACAACACCTATCTAGAGGAACTAGAATCACTCAGTATTAAACCCAATACCATTTTCTTAGGTGATCTAACTATCCAGCTATAGACTGGGAAACGTACACCACCGCTAATGCGCAAGCACAGAGATTCCTGTACAGTGTCAATACAAATGCCCTAAACAATTAGAATACTCACTAGGGGGAACCTATCCTTACTAATATGGGAGCATCTTAAACCATCCCTTGCATATCTTCATCACTTATTAGGTCTGACCATAAATCAAGACTCTTTTGAAATAAAACTGAAACCAGAGAGCCCTTGCACCCAAGGTACCTTTAGAAATTTCTTTAAGACAAACTATGTACTCCTAAGTAATACATGGTCAAGCTTCAAACTCCAACAAACCCAGTTAACACCACTGAATAAGCAGAAGTGTACTCCATCACACTATACCAGCATACAAACAGCTGCACAGATGCATCTGTATCAAGTTAGTAGCTTAATAAAATCCACCAAAGCCAAGTTTCAGGCTAAAATAGCTAACCAAGCCAAAAACCAACACAAGGCATTTTTCATCTATGTTGTAACCTCAAAAGCACAACGCAACAATGAGCTGAGAACAGCATTACCTACACTAAGGCTGAAGATGAAACTAACATGCTGACCAATACATTTAGCTCTAACTTTACCCCTCTCCCCCTTCGCCAATCTTTCAAGATGTACCTGAAACTGACTTACCTCCAGCTATCATACAAGACCAAGTCCTAAAAGTGCTAGCAAAACCTACAATTACTGCATCAATGGGTCCTGACAATATCCCTGGATGCACGTTAAATAGCAAGAAGCATGACTTAGACACACCGCTAACAACACTGCTCAATCTCAGTCTCCATACAGGTCTTGTACCAAGCGAATGGAGAGAAGCTACTGTCATTCTCCTGCATAAGGAAAGACCTTCCACAGAATCAGGCAATTACTGATCCCATAAGTCTTACCCTCATGGACTCAATAAATCAGGACACAGTGAACCTCCAAACCCTGGACCTGGCTCAGTTTTGGACTTGTCAAGGACAGTCCATGCTTACTCAACCTGGTGGATTTTTTCAAAAAGGTCACAAAAGCAATGGAGGAAGGCAAAAAGTACAGTTGTGTACCTACCAGAAATGTAGATGTGCGAGTATATTCACTGTTGCAGTCATTACTCTTGGGTTATCCTGCTGGCAGGCTTCCCGCAGTCGGCCTGAATTCCAAAGTCCTGGTCCGGCGTCGGTTGCTGTCACCTCTTCCCTGACGTCAGTGCACCAGGGGTATAAAAGATGCAGCCAACGCAATTTTCTTCAGTTTTTCTTGCCCCAGATGTCAGGCGCCCCCAAAAGGGTAGGCTAAATATATTATGCCAATAAACATACATGCAGTAAAGAAACACTGCCTTCATCTACAAGCAAATACACCACATAGGTTGTATAGAATAGAGAAGTACAGATAAACCCTAGCAAAAGAAAGGGGGATGGTGGGAGAGTAACCTGGACTGCAACAGTGAATACACTCGAACATCTACATTTATGGTAGGTACACAACTGTACTATGTTCATCGTGTTTCTTTGCAGTCATTACTCTTGGGTTGAATCCCAATGTTGAGGATGGGTGGCTGGGCTAAACAGGATTAGGAGAGGCTATGAGGCCTTGCAGAACTGCAGTGGCAAAGCCTGCTCTGGATTTAGAGTAAAGAGGTTCATAGGTTGGTACTAGGCTATCAGCCCTAGGGCCTATACAAGCCTAGCCATAACAATTCCCTGGCTATTTCTTCCCACATTATTTACTTTCCTGGACCCCTGTCTAGCAGGGCGACTGACGTGATCCCTGGGGTGAATTTCCTTTCTCCCATCCAATCGTCAAGGTTCCTCTTGAAGAGGTCCAAAGAGGCACTCTGCTTGACATGTATGGGCAATCTATTCCAGAGTCTGGGGAGTCTTTGGGTCAGGAACCTATCCCTCCAGCATGTTTTGTTTATTGTGATGACAAGGTTTAGATCCCTGGAGCGTGTAGCTCTGAGGGATTGGGATTTCTTTAAGTGTAGCATGTCCAACAGCTCTGGGTTTGACATGGCCTTGTATGTTAAGCAGAGATTGCCTCTGAGTAGACGATATGCGACAGAATATAGCTGGAGTTTTTTAAGGCGGTCAGCGTAGGGCATCTGCTTTAGGCCTGTGATTCTTTTAGTGAGGTATTTCTGAGGCCTTTCCAGTTGTTGCAGATGTCTTGAGAGGTACATACCAAATGGGGCATTGTATTCTATAATGGATCTAATGAGGGATGAGTACAGTGGGACAATGACCTCCTTTTTTCTGGATGAAAAGCCCTTCGTGATGAGGTGTGTCACATAGAAGGATTTTCTGACTGTTGGGGCGATGTGGTTATCGAAGGTGAGACCCCTGTCCACCTGTGTCCCTAAGTCTCTTATCACACTTTCTGTGTTTAGTGTACTGCCACCTATATGGTAATTCATGGATACATGTTTTTTCCCAAAGGGGATAACAATACATTTCTTGGCATTGAGCTTGAGCCCATGGCTCTGGCACCAAGCATCTGTTTCTGTAAGGCCCTTTTGTAGAGTATCCACATCATTTGGGGATTCAATAATGGCTCCCAGTTTGCAGTCATCTGCAAACTTTGTTAGCCAGAGTCCCTTAGTGTTGACCTGTACTTCAGAGAAGTAGATGCCAAACAAGAGCGGCCCCAGGACTGAACCTTGAGGTACTCCACTTGTCACTTGTCTGGAGCTGGATTTGGAGTCGGCTACTTTTACAGTGTGGGTTCTATCAGTAAGCCATTTAGCAACTCATTGGGTGACATAGGGATTAATGCCCAACTTAGTAAGTTTATCTATGATTCCAGAGTGGGGGATGGTGTCAAAGGCCTTGGCAAGGTCTAGATAGGCCGTGTGGACCACCTTACCCTTGTCCATGGCTCTGGAGACTGACTCAAAGAAGTCAATCAGGTTCAGGAGACAAGATCGGCCCTTCACAAACCCAAACTGGGTGGGGTCCAGTGTTTGAAGGTTGCCAATGTCTTTGTTTATAAGTTCCATGATAATACGCTCCATGGCCTTGCAGATAAGGCTTGTCAGACTGATGGGACGGTAGTTTCCGGGATCCAAGGTGGTAAGTGGTAGTGCTTTGTAAAAGTGTGCACTGAACTCCAAGTTGCAGCCTCTAAGATGTCTTTGGCTAGTACTCCTCTGAGGAAGGCTGCTGCTCTGGTAGAATGAGGCCTAATGCCCTTAGGCACTGATTTTCCATGCTGAGAATAGCAGAAACAGAAGCAATGGCCTATCCATTTAGAAATAGTCTGTTTTGAGATAGCCTTTCCTTGTGATCCTGCAGCATATGACACTAAAAGCTGCTCAGTCTTTCTGTCCAAGTAGAAGCGTAGCTGCCTGTGTATGTCCAAAGAATGCAGACTTTTCTCACCCTTGTTCTGTGGGTTTGGATAAAAGTAGGCAAGTGAATGGTTTGGTTGAGGGCCACACTGGACACCACCTTAGGCATAAATGTTGGGTTTGTCCTCAGAGAAACCCTGTCTGAATGAAAAATGATAAAAGGTTCCACAGCCATGACTGCTTGTAACTCCGAGACTCGTCTTGCAGAGGTTATTGCTAGGAGCAGAGCTGTTTTCCAGGATAAGAATTTTATATCAGCTGTTGAGGCTGGCTCAAAAGGAGGCAGTGAGAGTTTTTCCAAGACATAATTGAGGTCCCATGCCAGAATTGGTGCTCTCCTTGGAGGCCTGATGTTTTTTGGCCCCTCTGAGGTACTGCCTTATTGAAGGATGAGAAAAGATAGGTGTTTCCGTATTGTAATGGGCTGAAATGGCAGAGGCATGAATCATAATTGATGAAAAGGAAAGGCCTTTGTCCAACATCTCAGTTAGGTATTGTAAAATCTGAGGGATATTTGGTACATATGTGTCAATGCCTCATTCCTGATTCCAAGCACAGAATCTCTTACATTTTTCTGCATAAGATTTTCTGGTACTGGGCCTCCTGGCCTCCAAGATAACATCCATAACAGCGTTTGAAAGAGGAGTGTTCTGAATGGCTACATTATCCGCCATGCTGCCAGATTTAAAGTCCTGAGTTGGCTGTGCAGGATCTGATTGTGTTGTTGGGTCAGCAAGTGAGAGGTTTGAGGCAATATCCATGCTGGACCTTGAGACAAGCTCTTTAGGATTGGGTACCAATGCTGGCGTGGCCAGTCTGGTGCAATCAGTATCATTTTTGGCTTCTCGTCTGACCTTTAGGAGTACCCTGGGAAGGAGAGGCAGTGGAGGAAAGGCATATACTGTTAGATTTTTCCAGCTGAAGGATAGGGCATCCACTTTCCATGCTTGATTGTGATAAATCCTTGTGCAAAATCTCTGTAACTGACAGTTGTGATGGGAGGCAAATAGATCTATGTCTGGGCATCCCCATTTCCTTGTTATCATGCTGAAGACTTGTGGATCCAGTTTCCACTCGTGGGGATCCATGAGGTTTCTGCCTAGTTCGTCTGCCAGAGTATTTGTTTTTCCTGGCAGGAATTGTGCTTGCAGGTGAACTTGATAAGCCAATGCTGTGTCCCATAATTTCATTGCTTGTCTGCAGAGGGGGTAGGAATGTGTGCCTCCTTGCTTGTTTATGTACCACATGACCGTAGTATTGTCTGTCTTTATCAGTAGCTGTCCTGGATGGAGTAGATCCTTGAAAGCTGTCAGGGCATTCTGAACAGCTAGCATCTCTTTTTGATTGATGTGAAGATGCATCTGGCTTGCAGGCCATGTGCCCCGAATACATTTTCCTGCCATATGGGCCTCCCAGGCATAATCTGATGCATCCATTGTCAGTGTCTGTCTGGCTGTGGGTAAAGTGAATGGCAGACCCTTGTTGTGGTGACAGGTCTGTGCCCACCATCGAAACTCCTTTTGCAGGCAGGGAATGAGGGTAATTACTGTCTCCAGGCTGTGGCAATGCTGAGTCCAAACACTTTTTAGATACCATTGTAGTTTCCTTATATGCAGTCTGGCATATGGAATAAGTAGAATGCAGGATGCCATGAAGACCAAGGCCTGCATGATTTTCCTTGCAGATAACTGGGTCTTTGTTGCCAACTTTTTGAAGTAAGAAGTCAGTTGCCTTTGTTTGTCTGGTGTGAGATAAGCCATCTGGGCAGTTGTATTTAAGCTTGCACTCAGGAATATTCTCTCTTGAGAGGGTACTAGTTTTGATTTCTTTTCATTTCCTGTGTACCCTAGGCAAATTTTTTTACAAACGCCAGATGCTTTAGAAGAATGTCTTTGTTCTCTGCTCGAATAAGGCAGTCGTCCAAGTAGAGATATATTTGAATTCCTCTTTGTCTGCAAAATGCAATTACAGGTGCCAGGCATTTTGTGAAAACCCTGGGCGCAGTAGATAAGCCAAAGGGCAGTGCAGAGAATTGGTAGTGCATTGAGCCAGCTATGAATCTGAGGTATCGTCTGCAAGACTGTCTGATTGGGACATGCAGGTATGCCTCTTTTAGGTCCAAAGTTACGAGCCAAGCCTTCTTGCCCAGCATGGGCAGCAGCTGCTGTAGAGTCAACATCTTGAATTCTGGAACCTCCAGAAATGTGTTTTGTATAGACAGGTCCAGTACTGGTCTCCAGGTTTTGTCCATTCTGGGCACTAAGAAAAGTCTGGAGTAAAATCCTTGCCCCTGCTCTTGTTGTGGTACTTGTTGAATGGCCCTCATGTCCATGAGGGCTGTAATTTGCTTTTGTGCCTCTGCCTATTGATTGTGTGGCAGGTCTGGCATACCTTTTGCCCTTGGAAGGGTGTGAAAATGGAACCTGTAGCTTTGGGACACTATGTTCAAGACCCATTTGTCTTGGGTAATCATTTGCCAATTTGGTGAAAAAAGTGCTAGTTTTCCCCCTAGGGGGGCTGCCAAAAAAAGAAGTTATGTTCTTACCATAACGTTCCATGTGGAGTGTTCATCTCGCCTTTGTTCTTACACACGGGTTCGGAGCCGATCCTCGGCTCCGAGTCGGCCACATAGCAAAGCTCTGCATCTTAGAGAAGCTCGAGACCAGGCTATACCCCACAATCCTCCCTGCCATTACTCAGATCTAGTTTGCAAGCAAACCAGACCAACCACAAACCTGAGGTGCTAAGGCTACGTACCGCCACAAAAATTCAGAGACACTATCTCACTGATAAATTAACTAAAGGGTAACGAAATATACCCCATGAGGTACCTGGAAGAGGTAAAGACATGTGGACCAGACTCTAGTCCTACTCGTTCTTCCAAACACGTGAGGGAAGGAAGGGGGGGAATGTAAGAACAAAGGCGAGATGAACACTCCACATGGAACGTTATGGTAAGAACATAAAGTACAGTTTTGTACCTACCATAAATGTAGATGTCCGAACTGGATAGCATCTGCAGTCATAACAAGTGGGTTGTCCTGTCGTCAGGCAGCCCTGCAGTCGGCCGGATTCCAAAGTCCGGGTCCGGCTTCGGCTGATGTCGCACTCCACCCGACGTCATCTCTGTTGGTCTTCGGGTATAAAAGCATCAGCCGACGCCATTTTCCTCAGTGTTTCTTGCCCCAGATGCCAGTAGCCCTCTTGCAGGGTAAAATTTGGATAGATGCCAATGTTTCCAAATAGATAGAGGTAAACACAACAATAAGCATATATGTACATATATACAAACAAATACACCATAAAAGACTCCCCCCCGACAGCTAGCTATTAGGAGGGTAAACACCCTAGGAGTACCACAGAGGGGAAGGAGGGAGGGTAATCCTGACTGCAGATGCTATCCAGTTCGGACATCTACATTTATGGTAGGTACAAAACTGTACTATGTCCTTCATGGATGCATCTGCAGTCATAACAAGTGGGTAGAATACCATAGCCAACTAGGGGAGGAGGATAAAGGTAGATTATGGTGTGTTTAGGATCCCTTGCAGTACAGCAGTGGCAAACCCTGCTCGGGATCTGGAATAAAGAGGCAAATTATAATGCTTGGCAAATGTATGCACGGAGGTCCAAGTAGCCGCCTCAATAATGTCTTTGGTTGCCACTCCTCGTAAGAAGGCTGTGGTAGTGGCTGTTGCCCTTGTAGAATGAGGTCTTATGTTCTGTGGAATTGGTTTTCCATGGAAGGAGTAACAGTATCGTATGCAATTTCCTATCCATTTGGAGATTGTCTGTTTGGAAATAGCTTTTCCTTCCCTTCCTGTTGCATATCCTACAAAAAGTTGGTCAGTCTTTCTGCTATTTTTTGTTCTGTCCAAGTAGTAGCGTAGCTGTCTATGTACATCCAAGGTATGCAGTATTCTTTCCCCTCTGTTTTGTGGGTTGGGAAAGAAGGTAGGTAGGTGGATTGCCTGGTTTAAAGATACTCTGGATACCACCTTGGGCATAAATGTAGGATTAGTCCTCAAGGACACTCTATCTTGGTGGAAGATTAGAAAGGGTTGCACTGCCATTAAGGCCTGTAGTTCTGAAACCCTCCTTGCTGAAGTAATTGCCAGTAGGAAAGCAGTTTTCCATGACAGGTGTTGTAGGTCTGCTGTTGCTGCTGGTTCAAAGGGTGCTAGTGTCAACTTTTCTAGCACAAAGTTTAAGTCCCAAGCTGGTAATGGTGGTTTCCTTGGAGGTTTTACATTCTTGATTCCTCTGAGGAACTGCCTGAGCAAAGGGTGAAAAAACAGGTGGATCAAAGCTGTATTCTGCTGAAATAGCTGATGCATGTATCTTGATGGAGGAGTAGGACAGGCCTGAATGAAGAAGTTCGCCAGATACTCCAGAATGTTAGGCATATCTATGTTTGACACATCTTTTCCTCTTTCGGTACTCCAAATGACAAACCTTTTCCATTTTCCAGCATAGTTCTTTCTTGTTGAAGGTCTGCGTGCTTCAAGAATAATGTCTTTAACTCTTTGGGAAAGTTCTGGATTAGCTGCTGCTATGTGATGTTCCATGCTGTCAGTTGCAGCGTTTTTAGGTTTGGATGTATGATGCTGTAGTTGTTCTGAGTTAACATCAAAGGCATCAGGCGTATTGGCCACATGTTGTTCCGAGACATCCTCTTCAGTAGTGGGTACCAGTGTTGTCTTGGCCAGTTTGGGGCTATCAGGATTATCCTTGGACGTTCTTCCTTGATTTTTAGTAGTACCTTGTGTATCAAAGGAAGAGGTGGGAATGCATATGCTGTTAGGCCTTTCCAGTTGAAGGAGAGTGAGTCCACTTTCCATGCTAGTGGGTGGAATGTCCTTGTGCAGAATTTTTCGAGCTGGTGATTGAGAGGTGATGCGAATAGGTCTATCTGTGGCATTCCCCATTTCTTTGAGATGGTCTTGAAGATGTCCGGTGCAGCTTCCATTCGTGGGCATCCGAGTGGTTCTGCTTAGTATGTCTGCTAGAGTATTGTCTTTCCCGGTACAAATATTGCCTGTAACTGAATGTTGTAGCTGAGTGCCAGGGTCCACAGCTCCAAGGTCATTCTGCATAGGGGGTATGAATGAGTGCCTCCCTGTTTGTTGATGTACCACATGGCTGTGGTGTTGTCTGTCCTTATCATCAACTGGCCCTCTTTGAGGAATGGTTTGAACTTTTGGATTGCCAGTTTTACTGCCAGCATTTCTTTTAGATTGATGTGCAGGTGAAGTTGATCCTGTGTCCACAATCCTTGCACGCATTTGTCTAGCATGTGGGCCCCCCATCCTAGGTCTGAAGCGTCTGTTGTGATGGTCTGGCTTGGTTGACATCTGCGGAAGGGCAGGCCTGGGTTTGACTGGCATGCCTGAGCCCACCATAGGAACTCCTGTTTTAAGCATGGAATTAGTGGGATTTCTGTTTCTAGACTGTGTCTGTGTTGGGACCATAAATTCTTTAGGTACCACTGTAGTTTCCTCATATGTAGTCTGGCAAATGGGACCAAGATTATGCATGATGCCATGAAGCCCAAGGCCTGTAGAAATTTTCTTGCTGTTAACTTGTTCAGTTTTGTTAGTGCCAAGAAGTAAAGAGGAAGTTCTTTTGTTTTTCTGTAGTCAGGAATGCCATTTGTTGTACTGTGTCCAATTCAGCCCAAGAATGTCCTTGTTTGGGATGGTATCAGCCTTGACTTTTGTAAATTGACTGTGTATCCCAGTCCTTGTAGCAAGTAAATGACCCTTTGTAAATCTGTTGTCAGCTTGCTTTTGTTGTCCCCTTGTAGCAGGCAGTCGTCCAGGTATGGGTAAATTTGAATTCCCTGTAGTCTGCAATGGGCGATTACTGATGCCAGGCATTTTGTGAATACTCTGGGCAGTAGATAAGCCAAAGGGCAATGCTGAGAATTGATAGTGCTCTGATCCTGCAAGAAATCTGAGGTATCTTCTGCAGATTGGTCGAATGGGGACGTGCAGGTATGCCTCCTTGAGATCTAGAGTTACCAGCCAAGACTCCTTGCCCAGCATGGGAAGAAGTTGCTGTAGGGTCAGCATTTTGAATTTTGGGACAATGATGTATGTATTTAAGGTGGACAGGTCGAGAATTGGTCTCCAACTTTTTCCTTTCTTGGAACTAGGAATAGTCTGGAGTAGAACCCTTTCCTTGTTCTGCTGTTGGCACTCTTTCCACAGCTCTCATGTTTGCTAACTCCATTATCTGGCGTAGAGCCTCTGTTTTTGATTTGGAGGTAGATTTGGCATTCCTCTTTGACTGGTAAAGTGTGGAAGTGAAACCGGTAACCTTGATCTATGGTTTGTAAAATCCACTTGTCTTTTGTTATGTAGTGCCAGTTCTTTGAAAATAAGGTTAACTTTCCGCCTAGAGGAGCTGCTATTTGTTCCCTGGTAGGCGGATTTAGGATTAAGTCACTGTGGTTGTGCTGATGTAGTGGCAGTGGCTGTGTCTGTGCCTCTGTTGTTACCTTGCCACTGTCGTCCTCTGTAGGCACCTCCTCTGGATTGGTTTCTGCCTCTGGAACGTCTATTCCTGCCCCTTTGAAATTTTGTGGAGTCAGGAAAGGACCAATTTTGGCAGGCCAGTTCCTGCTAAACCTTGGGGTTGAACCTGCAAGAAATCTTTAACAGTTTGAACAGATTTTGCCTTTTCTTCCATTTTCTTCATAACCTGCTGGGCAGGTGTACCAAACAAACTTGTCTTGTCCATAGGAGCATCTAGCAACTTAGCTTTAACATGATCCGGTAAAGCTTGTTCCTTTAGCCATGCATGCCTTCTTATCACTGTGCCTGTCATGGCTGATCTAAATGAAGCCTCCAGTGCATCATAGCCACATTTTAAGGAATGGTTGCTAACCTGTTGTATGTTATTTACCATCTCTAATACATATTTCTTATCAAGAGATTCATCAGTAGTTAGGTTTTAGTTAACTGATCAAGCATAAACTCTTGGTATTGTATCATGTGAAACTGACAGTTTAAAGCTCTAGCTGAGAGAGTAGCTGAAGTGTAGACCTTTTACCCCATCTGTCTAGTGACCTTGCTTCCCTTTCAGAAGGAATAGGGTTTTTAGCTGTGGTCGCGGCTACTGCCTTGGGACCCTGGGATATAGTTTCTGGGTCTGCAAGTGGGGCCTTGTAAAGGTGGTGATGAGTATCTGGCACCCTGTAAAATCTGTCTGGTTTGGCAGGGGCTGGGGTAAAGAATCTGGAGCGGAGCAAACATCATTGAAAGCATCATCCACCACAGAGAGAACAGGAGGTATAGCTAAGGGCCTGTGCTGTGGGAGGTGCAGAAAGGTCCTAAGTCTTTTCTGGAGTCTGAAAAATCCTGTTGCTGCCATTGGAACTGTTCTCGCATGGCATGCAAGGTTTCCCCAAAGGAGAATTCTTCTGGTGGGGAAGCAGCTGGAATGGATTCTTCAGCATCAGAATCTTCAAAATTGGAGAAGGGAGCCTCAGGCTGGTCAGTTATGTCTGATTCATCAGCAGAATCATCAGAAGTCACTGGCTCAGGGGGCTCTGCACTAGGTCTCTTCTCTGGGGCTGAGAGGCGCTGTCTGGGTGAGATTGAGATCCGCTAATTAAAGAAATTAAATCTTCTGCCAAAGAAAGCATTTGAGAACTAGAAGAGGGCCTGGAAGAGGGGGTTTAACAGGCACTGATTTAGTAGTCTTGGCTGCTTTAGCCCTGGCGAAGGCCTTAATGGACATGGCTGCTGGAGGCCTAGCAGCACCACGTGCTGGGGTAGAGACATCCAAGGGATGGTGTCTGATAAGTCAACCACCGTAGTGGGTAAAATTTCTGAGGTCGATTCAAGAATTGTAGCAGGGGCCTCAGTTGTAAGAATAGGTTCAGATGTACTTTGAGCAGTTTTCTCGGTTTCGGCGAAACCGAGACACTCATGATTTGCTTTGCCGTGGTTTCGGCCGAAACCGCGGACCGCGAGTGTCGGTCTTTATCTTTGCGTTTTGGAAGATTGGGTAGTCGGAGGATCCGGCGGCATAATGTACGCAAAATCAGTACCGAAAAACTGTTCTGCAAACTCCGACCGGCGCCTAAGCGTTCGTCGGTTGAAAGAGGCACAGGCGAACAGGCTGCTACGTCGTGGGCTGGGCCTAAACAAGGCAGACAGTAAGAGTGGAAATCTTTATGAGGTATTTGTTTCCCACAGGTTAAACAATTGTTAACTTTTTCTGACATCGGCTGAGGCAAGAAAGAGTCCCCAACGGGTACTTAGCTTTAGAAGTCTTGAAGTAGTATTCGGTAGAAGTAATCTCTGGATCCGACCGACCGGCACTTGCGAACAGCTTCTGCTTGGCGCCACGCGCAAGAAAGACTGGGGAAAATGGCGTCGGCTGATGCTTTTATACCCGAAGACCAACAGAGATGACGTCGGGTGGAGTGCGACATCAGCCGAAGCCGGACCCGGACTTTGGAATCCGGCCGACTGCAGGGCTGCCTGACGACAGGACAACCCACTTGTTATGACTGCAGATGCATCCATGAAGGACATCTTCTTTATGTGAGAGTGTTCAATCTCGCCGTTTGTTCTTACACACGGGTAGCGTCCCTAGCTCCGTCACCCTGAGTGACTCATGGAAGAATGTTCCTGAGCACAGTGGGACCAAAAGATGTCCTGTCTTTGGAGGCTTTGTCAACTCTATAATGAGCGATGAAAGTATGTGGTTTAGACCACGTGGCTGCTGCACAAATCGTGTCCAAAGGCAGGCGAGCTGCATGAGCCAAGGAAGTGGAAATGGATCTAGTAGAATGGCCCTTAGGTTTGGTGGGCAAGGCCTGATTCGAATTAGAATACACAAAAGCCATACAATCAGTAAGCCATTTAGAAAGTGTACGTTTTGTAACTGCCATGCCCTTTTTATTGTCTGCAAATGCAACAAAAAGTTGATCTGTTTTTCTGTAATCCTTAGTCCTGTCCAAATAAAATCTTAGCTGTCTGTGGACATCTAACTTGTGCAGCATATATTCCAACTTGCTGGTATGGTTTTTGAAGAAAGTAGGGAGTTCAATGGACTGATTAATATTTATGACAGAACATACCTTAGGAAGGAAAGACGGGTTTGTTCGTAAGGAAACTCTATCTGGGTGGAAAATTAAGTAAGGTGGTTTAACTGATAGCGCTTGCAGCTCTGACACTCTCCGAGCTGAAGTAACCGCTACAAGAAAAAGAGTCTTCCACAACAAAAACTTCAGGAGGCAAGAAGAGGCTGGTTCGAAGGGTGGCAACATTAGTTGTGACAATAACAAATTTAAATTCCATGGGAATAAAGGGTCTCTGACGGGCGGTCGAAGATGGAAGGAACCTTTCATAAAAGCCTTACAAAGCCTGTGGGACATAAAAGAAGAACCGTCCTCACCAACATGGAAGTTGGATATGGCCGCCAACTGTACTCTTAGTGTGGAAGTAGAGGCTCCTTCATGGAAAAGGATGGATAGAAATTCTAGAACTTTATGTAAAGGAGCTACCAGGGGGTCCAAGTGTTGGCTAGATGCCCAGTACACAAAGCGTTTCCATTTACTCCTGTAGAGTTTTGTAGTGGAAGCCTTATGAGAGGCAACCAAAATGCGTTGAACTGCCGGAGAAAGTAGATCAGACCTGGCTAAGTGGGGAAGTGGAGCAGCCAAGCTGCTAGATTGAGGGATAGAAGAGACAGGTGAGGAACTCCCGACGAATGTGTCAGTAGATCTGGTACTGGGTCCAGGATCCACGGTTCCTCTGTTTGATGGGCTCGAAGAAAGGGGAACCATATCTGTCGAGGCCAGAATAGGGCTATGAGTATAATTGTCCTTTCCAGGTTCATGGCTTTCTGAAGAAATTTGGGAATCAAGGGGGTAGGTGGAAATGCATATAGGAGACCTGGGGGCCAATCGTGTATCAGTGCGTCCCTGGGGACATCCCTGGAGGGTAGAAGGGCAAAATAGCTTCTGCATTTGGTATTCATCGGGGAGGCGAATAGATCGCAGCAAGGCTGGCCCCATTTGCGGAAAATTCTTTCCGCCACCTGTAGTTTGAGGGACCACTCGTGAGGTAACAGGATGGCTCTGCTCAACCTGTCCGCAATGACGTTGGATGACCCGGGATGTGCGTTGCTATGAGAAAGCGACCTGTGGACTCTGCCCATTGCCAAATTCTCATGGCCTCTCTGCATAATGGGTAAGATCTGGTTCCCCCTTGTTTGTTTATGTACCAGACTACAGACATGTTGTCTGTCTGAACTGCTACTGTTCCTAGAGGTAGGAGGGTTTGAAAGTGTTGCAACGCCAAGAACACCGCCCTCATTTCCAGAACATTTATGTGCAGGTTGTACTCCATGTTGGACCATTCCCCTTGGACTGTTCTGCCCTGAAAAAGTCCCCCCCACCCTATCAGAGAAGCGTCCTTGGTTATCGTGGCCGTCGGATTCGGTAGAACAAATGGACGACCCATAGTGAGATCCTGACTGAACACCCACCATGAGAGGTCTCGCTTGCAAGAATCTGTTATCAGAATCTCGTGCGTTAGGGGTAACTGCTGGAACGACCACTGCGTGAACAGCAGCCATTGGAGGAGCCTCATGTGCAATCTCCCCATAGGAACTGCAATCAGGGACGCTGCCATGAGTCCCAAAACCTTCAACACCAGTTTGGCCGGGGCTTTCCTGCTTTGCAGTAGAAGAAGAACCTGTTCCTTGAGGGATGAAACCCTTACTTGAGGGAGCTTTACCAGTGTTAAGCGCATATCTAGGTCTGCTCCAATGAATGAAATACGCTGTGAGGGCAGTAAGGCAGATTTTTCGAAGTTTATGGAAATCCCTAGGTGGGAACAAAGGTCGACTGTATAGTCTCTGGCTTGTATGAGGCGACGCTCGGTGGTGGCGGTGAGGAGCCAGTCGTCCAGATAGGGAAACACCCGGAATCCTAGACATCTCAAGTGAGACGCTACCACTGCCATGCATTTGGTGAATACCCTGGGGGCTGAGGTGAGCCCAAAGGGCAGGGCTCGAAATTGAAAATGACTGTCTCCCAGCCGGAAGCGCAGGTGATCTCTGGATGGTCTGGCCATCTTGATGTGGTAGTACGCGTCCTTGAGATCTATCGAGCACATCCAGTCGTCCTCCTGCAAAAATGGAAGGATCGATTGAAGCGTGACCATCCGGAACTTTTCCTTCTTCACGAAGGTATTGAGATTGCTGAGATCCAAAATGGGTCTCCAGTCCCCTGTCATTTTTGGAACTAAAAAGAACCTTGAGTAAGTTCCGGATCCTTTTTGGTCCGGGACTGGCTGAATGACTCTTTTTGAGCAGCTTTGAAATTTCTATTGCTGCTGGGCCTCATGAGCGGGTGGCACATCTGGAAACCTTCTTTGTTGGGGTGGAGTTGACATAAAGGGGATTTTGTATCCTCTGGTTACAATGCTTTTTACCCAGGAGTCTGAGGTGAGAGTTAGCCAGGCCTGTGGGTATAAAGCCAGCGACCCGACTGCCTCCAGAGCAGGACAGTCGGGCCCCCATTCAGGAGTGCTGGAAAGGCTTACCAGGGATAGGATCCCTGTCGCCTTGGTTGTGCGGACCCCATCTGCCACCGGGGCGACATCTTCCATGTCTGCCCCCCCCTCTGCCTCTGGGGGGGGGTCACTCTGTGTGGCCTGGAAAGATCCCTGAGTTTTACGGAACCACATTTTTCCGCCTCGTTGCCCTTTGGGGTACGGTCTAGATGGAACGGAAAAACGGACTCAGACAGCAGACAGAGTCTTTCCTTCTTGCTCACACGGTGTTCGTGTCTCTTTCACTTTGGGCCCAAAAAGAGTGGTACCATCAAAGGGGGCATTGGCAAAGGAAGACTTGAAGGCTTCCGCAAATGAGCACAGCTGCATCCAGGATTGTCTTCGTAGAGCAATCACTGAAGCTGCGGCTCTACTCGACCCTTCAGCCGCATACGAGATGAGCCTCATGGACGAGTTCACTATGGAGGTAAGGGTGTTAAGCTGTGCTGTTACCTTATCTGAAACAGCAGCATCTGTGTTACCCTGGAGGGTATCTCTCAGCTCCTTGATGAGATCCCTCTGTAGACGTGTAAAATGTGTCAGATAGTTTTGCGAACGCATGGAAAAAGTCGCTGAACTAAAAATGCGCTTCCCGTATCTGTCCATAGTCCTAGAATCCTTATTAGGAGGATGAACAGAAGAGAAAGACTCAGACATCTCCTTTTTAGTGGCTGCAGCCACCACCATAGCGTCAACCGGGACTGCTTTGGTGAGATAAGTCTTGTCCTGGGGAGCGGTAATAAATTTGCTTGGTTTTCGAGGGACCGGTTCCATTGTGTCCAGTGTCTCCCACGCCCTTCGAGCAATCAAATCCATTAATTCATCGAAGGGCGGAGTAACCCAGGAGGTAGAAGGTTGAGCACCAAAAGCCTTCAGCAACACCGACTCGTCCTCAGTGGGGGCTAGGGACTGCCATTCACCCCTCTGTTTTAAAATCTCCAAGATGTCCGCAAATGAGACATCCTCGGAGGGGGATTTTGGGGACCCCTCTGACTCATCCAAGTCAGTGTCAGAAGTTAGAGATTCCTGCGGGGAATCTAAGTGCCTCCTCTTGCACAATCTTTTCCTCGGAACCTCATGGGAGGGGGATTCCGGTGAGGCCTCCGAGGAACAGGGGGCACCCTCTGGGGGTGGCTGAGACAATGGTGCCCCACGCTTTGGATGTGTCGTGGGAACAGAAACAGAGAGCGGCTCCTTAGGGGAGGGAGAAGACGCCTCCGATGAAGTGGTTGTCTGTGTAGACAAAACCTTCCTCATAAGGTCAAAAACCCCTGAACCTCGGGTCGAGGACTCCCCCGGTTCCGAAGAACATGGAAGAATCCCAGACACGGGGCCCATGGGTCTCGACCCCAAGGACGGAGCCGAGCCAATCTGCGCCAAGGCCCCGAGAGGGAGAGTCGGTACCGAAAGGTCGGTACGACTCTCGGTCCCGAAACCAAGGAGAGATCGTCGACTCCGCGACTCACCTATAGGTTCCGAAGGAGTCGAGGTCAATGGTGTCGATCGTGCAATGGACGGTTTCGGCACCGAGGGCTCCACTATCATCGGCTCATCCTCTTCCGGCTCCGAAGACTGGATGGGTCTCGAAGGAGGACCTGTTGGAGATAAGGGGAGGCCATCTAGTTTCAACACCAATTGGGAGGAAACTGCAATCAACTTGGAAAGGGCCGTGTTCTCCATAAGTTTCTGCATGACATGATCCACATCAGTATCGGATAACGGTCTGGAAGATCGGGTCGAAGGGGCCGAAGATGGCACCGACCGAAGAATGGAAGGTGGCGGTAGCTCCGACACCGGTTCCAAGACCCGGGGCTCAGTGAAAGATAAACGTTCGACGCCCCGAAGTCTGTGGAACCGTGACGAACTTTAGAAGATGAACTCGGAGCCGATGACATGGGCTCCGACATCTTTGACCCCTTCGAGGACTTAGAAGCCTGGTCAGACTTGTCCAAAGCCTCCTGGAAAGCAGGCTTAAGAAGTCCCCTGTCTATAAGTTTCCTGCGTCTATCTGTCATGACCCTACCACTGAAGGAATGGCATATAGAGCAATCCTCTTGCAAGTGGAGAGGGCCAAGACAGTAGACGCAGGAAGTGTGGATGTCAGTGATGGACATTTTCTGCCCACACTGACACCTTTTAAAACCAGACTTGGCTTTTTCAGACATAATCAGCAAAAACACTTTTACTGTAAAAAAGAAAATTTAAACACTAGCTATAATTAAGAGGGGAAAAGTATATATATATAGCTATAGGTTATAGAAAGGTAGGCCCCAAAGGGAAACCTATAAAAAAAAACAATGACAGAACTTACACTACACACACACACACACACACACACACACACACACTATAGTAAGATCAGAAACTAAATTCTCAATAACTAGAAGAACTATAAGAACTTTTAAACAAAACAATAACTATCTTATCTGCAATAACAAGTTTTCTCTGGTCCGAGCTGTCTTATCGATGTGATCCATTGCAGCGGCAAACTAGATCTGAGTAATGGCAGGGAGGATTGTGGGATATAGCCTGGTCTCGAGCTTCTCTAAGATGCAGAGCTTTGCTATGCGGCCGACTCGGAGCCGAGGATCGGCTCCGAACCTGTGTGTAAGAACAAACGGCGAGATTGAACACTCTCACATGAAAAGTACTTGGATCTGGTAAAGGAAAGTCATTGGGACTGTTTCCTGTAAGGTTGTGATTTGTCTTCTCTGCTTTTGGAGGTAGGAACACCCCATTGTTTAGGCCTGTAACAGCCTTGGGGCTGAGATCTGCCTCTGAGACTTCTGTATCTGCCTCTCTGTGGCCTGTCTGACACTGGAAAGGACCAATATTTTGAAGGCCAGTTCCTGCTAAATCTGGGTGGCTGTACCTGTAAGAAATCCTTAACTGTCTGCATGGATTTCGCTTTATCCTCCATTTTCTTCAACACCTCTTCTGCTTTAGCACCAAAGTATCATGCTGTAATGGAGCATCTAATAATTTTGCTTTAACATGATCAGGCAGATTCTGTTCCTTTAACCAAGCATGCCTTCTAATAACAGAACCTGTAACAGCGGCCATGCAAGAGGCCTCCAGTGAATCATAACCACATTGCAAAGTATGCTTTCCCACTTGTTCAGCTACATGCAATAAATCCTGCATTTACTTGTTCTCTGAACATTCAGAATTTGGCAACATTTTCTGTTTAAGCAGTGACATTAAGTATTGCTGATATTTAAGCATATGAAACTGACAATTTAAAGCCCTTACAGCCAAGGTAGCAGAAGTGTAAACTTTTTTTCCCCCATCTGTCCAGTGCCCTAGAGTCCCTATCAGAGGGAACAGGGTTTTTTGCAGTGGAAGCTTTGACCCCTTTGGGACCCTGAGATACAGTTTCTGGGTCTGCAGCAGGGTTTTTATATAGGAATTTATGAGAATCTGGGACCCTGTAGTATCGGTCTGGCTTAGCAGGTGCAGGGGGTAAAGAGTCAGGGAACAGGCCGGACTCTGAAAATACATCATCTACCATATCTAGAGCAGGTGGAATAGCAAGGGGTCTGTGCTGAGGAAGTAGCAGAAAGTCTCTGAGCTTTTTCTTAGACTCTGAGTAATCTTGGCTCTCCCAGTGGAAATGCTCCCTCATAGTATGCAGGGTTTCTCCAAAAGAATAATCCTCAGGAGGAGAGGCTGAAGGAATGGATACTTCAGCATCAGAATCCTCATAGGGAGGAATAGAATAATCCTGTTCAGAAGAGAAATCAGAGGAAATAGAAACCTGATCAGAAGAATCATATTCTCTCTTGCCTAGGCCTCATCAGGAGGGGGATGGGAACCCCTGATCAAAGTAATTAGGTCTTCGGCCATTTTAAGCATCTGTTTTTTAGGCATGGAAGTCTGAGTAGGAGAATGCTGTACTTGTTTCTTTGTCTTTAGAGCTGCTTTAGTCTTTGAAGCTGAAGATGGCTTAATATATAACTGTGTAGGTCTGAAGACACCCTCAGCAGCCGATGCCTGCTCAGCGGCTCCGGACCCATCTGAGGGAATGATTTCCGAGTGTCCAATACCTTGAGTATCCAGAGGCCCAGTCGGCTCCATGTGGGAGTCGGAAGCGGCCTGTGGCTCTGAGGTAGCGGGCGCCAGGGGCTGAGAAAGCTCCTCACTGACAACCAGCGACTGGCCTAACGGATGCCTCATCATCGGTTTTGGACCTCGGATGAATATCCTTTTCCTTGTCCTTGCGTTTTTTGTAAACTACGGTCATCGGCTGTTCTGATGGCATTATATAATTAAACCTTCGGCCAAAGTAATGAAATGCAAAATCGAACCAAAGCATAATAGTGCGTTGGTTAAATCTAGCACAAAACCGGCACCTAGCAACGTCGTGGTCAGGGCCTAGGCAAGGAATACAGTAAGAGTGGAAATCCTTATGAGGTATTTGCTTCCCACAAGAAATACAATTGTTAACTTTTACTGACATCGGTCTGGAGCAAGAAAAAAGTTTCCCCAACGGGGTACTTAGCTTTAATGAAGACTTCGGTTCTGAAATTCGGATTTGAAAATCTCGGGAGTCGGCCGACCGGCACTTGCGAAATGCTTTTGCTTCGGGCACCGTGCGACAAGAAAGACTGAAGAAAATGGCGTCGGCTGCATCTTTTATACCCCTGGCACACTGACATCAGGGAAGAGGCGACAGCAACCGACGCCGGACCAGGACTTTGGAATTCAGGCTGACTGCGGGTAGCCTGCCAGAAGGATAACCCAACAGTATTGACTGCAACAGTGAAACACGATGAACATCACTACACATTGCATGACCTGACCTGGCAAAGCTTTTGACACAATTCCCCACTCAAGCATAGTAAAAAAGCTTAATAAACTGGGAATAACCCCCTATGTCACCCAATGTATTGCCAACGGGCTTGCAGATAGGGCACAGATAATCAAAATAGGATAAATTACCTCCACAAAGAGGCCAGTCACCAGTGGAGTCCCCAAGGGTTCTGTGCTGGGACTGCTCCTGTTTGGCATCTACTTTTCTGAAGTAAAAGCCAATAATAAAGGGTTCTGTCTGACTAAGTTTGCAGATGAAGGAGCAGGAAACAGTTACTGACTCCCCAAATAACTTAGCCTGCAGGAACGTTTGTCTCAAAAATAACTGATGTCAAAATCAAGGTCTGAAACTAAATGCCAAAAAATGCATTACTGTTTCCTTTGGAAAGTCATCTACCCTAGGGAACTAACACATTGACAATACCCCCTAAAAGCTGACCCCCCCGATTTACTCAGCCTTCATTAGGCCAATCACTGAATAAAATTCCCCCTTTGGCATGTATCTGTCCAGACACATTCAACTGAAATGCCCACAGAGATAACTTACTAAAAGGATTACAAGGCCTAAACAACATGTCACACATGGACTTAATCAAAGCCCTGCCACTATACTCAGTATCCTACAGAATGCAAAGAGGTGACCTGTGTCTGGCATACAAGGCAGACCTATTACTGATACTCAGTCTACGGATTTAAACCTCTTCTGCAACATCAAAAGAATGGTTTGGAGGAACAGGTATATTTTGCAGAGAATACCACTATGGATCAGAATCCCCTTCCATATAAAATTAACTTTACCCAAGTCCATTTTCAAGCACACCTTAGGTAAAGCTGATCTATAATCAACTGGGATAGGTTATTTCAAGCAAAAAATGGGAAACCGGCTAGGCTTAAAATCACTAGGAAAGGCAGCTAGCCTAGTACTTACCTATGAATCTAGGAACAATAAAAACAAGCATATGTCAACGATAGAAGGCAAATAAACAATGCTACAAGCAAATATTTTCAGGAATTGCTGTAAACACTGGCAGAAATAAAACAGCAAGATATATATGTTTTAAACAAATAAAGAATCTAATAATAAAAAGAGGAAGTATCCCCAAATTGGGAAAATCAGCACTGGATCCTGTTAGGGGTCAGATAGCTTTCTTCTTTGGATGGCAGAAAGACTTGGCATTCACTTCCTATGACAAGTGAAGGCTTTCCTCTCAGGATATGCTCAGCCAATCAGCTGTCACAGGATGACAGAGGGAAGGGAGTCTTAGCTTTTAATAGCTGGCCTGTACTGGGATACTCTGGCAGATAACCCAAAATGCCACTGAGTCAGTGGGAACAATGAGCATATTATCTGTCCAACAACAAAACAACATTAATCCACCATCAATCCTCTAAACACTCTAGAGGCACCCTCTTTTCCACAACAGAAAATCTCTTGAAGGGCTTGGTGCCCAAACCCGACTTTTACTCAACTCAACTTTGGCTGACTAGTGGTTCTGGGCACTTAGAAGGTGCCTTAAAAGCTTTGCAAACTGGCCAGTTGTTTTGTCTTTAGCATGATATAACCCATGTAACGGGCAACTGCAGCAGTGATCCTTATGAAGAAGATCAGGAGGAACTGGTGTAGGTTCAGGAAATCCCACTTGCAGTATATCATAACATTTCTTACTGGAATAGTGGAAAATTTTGTTCCCAATAAAACAATAGATTCACTCAGTAAATTGTTTAAGAAAAAGAAAATCCTTCAAAGGGACAATAAGACATCTGAATAGGAAAAAAAAATAGAAACAACCTCTTTACAATCAATTATTGTAGTTCAAAATGGTGAACCTCTTCAGAAAAAGAAACAATTCTTTTTTTTGCTACCTGAAACAGAAGAACTTGAAGAGTCAGGAGCCTGAACTAAACCTTGAGCTAATCTCAATAAATCCCTCCTCTCCAAAGTAACAGAGACAGCTCCCCAGGCTGGCAAGACAATGAGGAACTCACTACTTCTTCCAGGACTGACAACAGTGGGTCTCCCTTGCTGTCAAGGGCACTCAAACAGATGTAGAGGGTGTGTCTAACCCTTGGTCCATGGTAGCTCTAGGGACTACACCAGATAGAGACAAGGAAAAAGATAAATGGTATGAGGAACCAGAAATGGTCACAACAGAGTCGCCAATCTGCTGCTGAGGCACTTAGTAGCCTGATATAGTGGCAAACACTGCTTGCCAATTATTTTTTTTTCTGTGTGGCTGGAAGAAGAATCAATCAGTAGGTTGTTCCACGATACCAAAAATGATGCCTAATTCCCTGGGAAGCCTGGCAGCAGGAGTTGGTAAAACAGGCAAGTATTAATAAGGTACACTTCACCACAAAAAACACAGTGAAAAACACTTTAAACACTTACCACATCCCCTAAAAGTAAAATACCACATCCCCTAAAAGTAAAACACAACCTTTACCAAGAAAAAATGGTTTAACAACTTTTTCCACAAATGTAAAAAGCAATGCCCCTGAATAAAAGTTACTAAAAGTCACATGGCAGTCTACAAAAACAATTTTTTCCTCTAGCTTAAAAAAAAAAAAAAAATATATATATATATATATATATATATATATATATATATATATATATATATATATATATATATATATATATATATATATATATATATATATAAATATGCGCACACACACACACACACACACACACGCACACAATAGAACAGCATTAGCCAACTGTCAATCCTCAAAAGTCTGTGAGGGTAGTGCTCCTCAGTGGCAGGAAAGTCCTGAAGGGCTTGGTGAGCAAACCTCTCTTCAGCTCAGCTCGAGCTGATTAAAGGATTGGAATCTGGTTGGCTGTTACATCTATAGCAGGATATAACCCATATATAGCTAAGGCTACTGCAGCAGTGGTCAGTATGATAAACATGCAGGATAATGAAGTATATATGAAACACTAACACTTTTCTACTTAACTGCTAAAAAGAGGAATTTACGGAATGGATGCAAATCTTTAGGAAGTCAAGAAACACACAAGATACTATGTTGTTACAGTAGCAGAAAATATTCTAAGAACTAAGTCAACACAGGAATGGAGAAAGGAGATTTTGCCATTAGATACCACTACAAGTTGGGTCATATAAAATAGGCAAGGGGGGCTGAAATTTACTGCAGAAAATTAGCAAAGAAACTAAGACATTGGGAGCAAATAACTACAGCGGGAAGAATATAGTGGGATGAGGCCAAGCAGAAATCTGGACCGCATGTTAACAGACTGCATTCCCTACCAGGGATTAATATCAGAATAAAGGGAAAGGGGAGTGCTAAGGGAAAGAACAGCAGAGAGTTTTTATTTGAGTTTAGAACTGAAAATGCTGTTAAAATGGATAATTAACAGGAAATGTAAAATACTGTGTGATAACTAATGAATTAAAGCAGTTTAGAAAAAAACTGGAAACACTTGGGAACAATGTGAGGACATCTGTATGACTCAAGTATGCAACATAGTCCAGGAGGTTTAGGATTTTTGCTTGAAGTGTTTGCATTGCCATTTTTCTACTTTAGACATCAGACAATTCTTCCTCATGAACACAGCAAATGTTGGAATTATGATAGGAAACAGCAAAGTAATTGGAAACTTGATTTTTGGGAATGTAATGAGTTGACAAATTTTAAAAACTTACTACAGAGTACTTTGGGAAAGCAAATTATTGTATGTAAGGAAGTTATTCTTTTGAGCTGGGACACATGATTTGAATTGTCCAGATACTGCAACGACAGTTTCTAAGTTTAATACTAGAAAATAGAAATCAACATCTAAACCAACTGCAACCAAAGCACTGATTATTATAAAGGGGATACAAGAAATAGAGGTATGTTTAGAAATGAGAAGCAAACTGCAAAGAACAAAACTGAATGTGTGAGCACAATACAAACAGAATAATATTCATGAGGAAGAGGAGGCATTTGAGAATGCAGGAATTGAACTGATGTAATACTGAAGTGAATAATGACTGTAAAAAGTAAACATATGTACACAGCATGAAAATAATGAAACTATAATTATGGTTTGTTTTCTATAAATACCGATGTATCTATGTCACAGAGTAAGTTATGATTTAATAAAGATGTTTATTTCCCAGCCAACCTATAAACACATTTCCCAGCCAACCTATGAGTAGTCATATCATGCACAAATATCTAATTAACAAAAAAGTGGAATTTAAATTATCAAAATTAAATAATCTAACATTATTAAAAAGGACTGCAAACCATGACTATTACTCAAACTTCTGATGCATCACTGTGGAAAACAAAAAAATGTGTGTGTATATACAAATATACGTGTGTGTGTGTGTGTGTGTGTGTGTGTGTGTGTGTGTATGATTTACTTCTGGCATTTCGAATCCACTTTGGTGGATGCTTTAGAATGTTGACCCGAAATGTGGAATTCAGAATGTCAAAAAGTAAACCAAAACAAAAATTAATACATCAACAACCATGGTTCGATGTATTCGACATAGCAGGAGGTGACGTCACTCACCTCCTGCTAAGCACATTAACATACTGTTAAGCTGTACAGTCAATGGTACGTTAATTTTACAATTCTGCATGGGGCAGCCCCCCACACCCCCTGCACATTAAATATACCAAATCTGAGATCGCAGTACAGCGAGAAAAAGGGCTAATTCCCAGTTCCTCAGTGAACCGAGATCCCCCTGCACAATGTTGAACCCAAATGTTTGACTTACACTACCCGTTTGCTGTAGTGTAGTAGATTCATTTAGGTTCAACATTCTGCCTGCTTGAAAACTGCAGGTCGACCGATGCAGTTTCAACATTTTCAGTGTAAACCTATAGATATATATATATATATATATATATATATATATATATATATAGATAGATACACACACACACACACACACATATACACACACGGTGGATTTTGTGATATAAAAAAAATGAGACCACAAAATAATTTCAAAACTTTTCCCACCTTTAATGCGACCTATAACATGTACAATTCAATTAAAAAACAAATCTGTTAGGGGAAAAAATATAAAAAATAAAAAATGTACATTAAGCAGGTTGCATAAGTGTGCACACCCTTAAACTAATACTTTGTTGAAGCACCTTTTGATTTAATTACAGCATTCAGTCTTCTTGGGCAGGAGTCTATCAGCATGGCACATCGTGACTTGGCAATATTTGCCCACTCTTCCTTGCACAAGTGCTCCAAATCTGTCAGAATGCAAGGGCATTTCTTGTGTACAGTCCTCTTCAGGTCACCCCTCATATTTTCTATTGAATGTAGGTCTGGGCTCTGCCTGGGCCATTCCAAAACTTTAATTTTCTTCTAGTGAAGCCATTCTTTTGTTGATTTGGATGTATGCTTGGGGTCACTGTCGTGTTGAAAGGTGAAATTCCTCTTCATCTTTCTAGCAGACGCCTGAAGGTTTTGGGCCAAAAGTGACTGGTATTTGTAACTGTTCATAATTCACTCCACCTTGACTAAAGCTCCAGTTCCAGCTAAAGAAAAGCAACCCCAAAGCATGATACTGCTACGATCATGCTTCACTGTGGGGATGGTGTTCCTTTGGTGATGTGAAGTGTCTTTGTGCCAAATGTACCTTTTGGAATTCTGGCCAAAAAGTTCAACCTTGGTTTCATCAAACCACAACACATTTTCCCACAAGCTTTTGGGAGACGTGGTGTACTGTTCTGCAAATTTAGCTAGGCCTGGATGTTCTTCTGTGTAAGCAAAGGGTTCCATCGTGTAACCCTACCCTACAGTCCAGACATATGCAGAATACGGGAGATTGTTGTCACATGTAGTACACAACCAGTACTTGCCAGAATTCCTGCAGCTCCATCAGTGTTGATGTAGGTCTCTTGACAGCCTCCCTGATCAGTTTTTGTCTTGTTTTTCATCAATTTTGGAGGGACGTCCAGTTTTGTGCAACATCACTGTTGTCCCATATTTTCTCTACTTTTGATGACTGTCTTCACTGTGTTCCATGGTATATCCAATGCTGTGGAATTTATTTTTGTACCCTTCTCCTGACTGATACCTTTCAACAATGAGATCCCTTTGATGCTTTGTAAGCTCTCTGTGAACCATGGCTTTTGCTGTAGCAGGCAATTGAGTAAATGTCAGGAAAATCCTACTAGGACAGCTGAACTTTTTTTAATCAGTCTCTTTAACTGATGGCAGATGTGTACCCAAGAAGACTGAATGCTGTAATTAAATCAAAAGGTGCTTCAACAAAGTATTAGTTTAAGGGTGTGAACACTTATGCAATGAGTTTATTGCATGTTTTTTTATTTTTTATATTTTTTCCCCTAACAGATTTGTTTGTTTTTCAATTGAATTGTACAGGTGATAGGTCACATTAAAGGTGGGAAAAGTTTTGAAATGATTTGTTGTGGTCTCATTTTTTATATCACAAAAACCTGGCATTTTAACAGGGGTGTGCACACTTTTTATATCCATTGTGTGTGTGTGTGTGTGTGTATATATATATGTGTGTGTGTGTGTGTGTGTGTGTGTGTGTATAGACAGATATGTACATATGATTTTAATATGTAGTATCAACCCCACTTTCTCTGTCTTTTAGCTCTGTAAGACTGATAACTAGAAACACAACCAATAAAGGACCAGACTGACTAATACTGACTGCCCACTCACATTAATGCTTCTAGAAGTGCTTACTCACATGACTAATTCACTCTTACTAAGCATAATATAAAGCAGATGGATTTTCCTTCCTATTCAGATGCCTATTCACAATGATAGTACTCAATGCAGTTCAAATGGTTACTCAGAAAGTCAGTTTACAAGTATGAAGGAAAAAGATTTAGACAGACAACCTACAAACTCTCCGAATAATGGCTTCAAATAACCTAGAATAAGGGCTGTTCATTTGCATCGAGCAAGAGAAAGAAAGCAGAAGATTGGTTTGGAAAGATAAAATCTTACCCTACGTTTTTAAAATAAACATAAATGCATGCCTCTCATCCTTTTAGTGAGAAAATTCTGGACAAAAGCCAACAATAACGGTGGCATAAACTCCCCAAATCAGAAACAGATTTTAAAAACTGCTCTTAAAAACTTAGCAAGTTGATAAATAACAGATTTTGCATTAGCGTGCATTTTGATGATGTGACATCCGAAACTCATTAAATGCATGTCATTATTTAGTAACTTCATTCCTCAATGATTTGCCAGAAAACTACAAATTATAAGAGGAAAAGTCCAAAATATGAAGCACAAACCTGGACATTTTGCGAAATTCTGGACAACTGAGAGGTATGCATAAATGCAACACATCACTACTCATTTAAAATAACCAACATACACTATAACGTTCAAGCATCCTAAGTCTCACATTACAATAGAAAACAGTTTTATTCGTAAGACAGACCTCTGCTGGTAGATGGACTTCCATAGGTACGTAGGTTGGCCAGTAACCCATAGTGAGAATATTCACAGTCAATTCAATATTACCCGGCATATTCTGGTTTTGCATATACTAAAATAAATTAAAATGAATATAAATAAATATTATTCACAGAAGAAAGTTAGACATTTACAACCAAAATAAATGCTTACAGGCAGCTCACTCAAAACTGGGTTAAGTTACCACAAATTAAAACAAGACTTTAGGAATTTGTCAACTGGTGAAAACTCAATCCTACTGTATTAGATACACGTCTACATAAAAATACATGTCTAGCAGTCAAAGTCACTGGAGGGTATAAACTCCTAAGTGATACTCCTCTCTTGGTAATGCCAAACAGAAACAGTACAGTTTTGTAAAAACTTACCATAACTGTAGATGTCATTCTCTTCACTGTTGCAGCATTCCTTACAAAAGGGATATCCTGCCAATGGGCGGGGGGGGGGGGGTCATCTGATATCTGGCCAGTATACCAAAGCATTAGGTTGCTTATGGTACACTGTATGTCACACATATGCTCCCCACATACAGCGTAGGGCATAAAGGTGATGTCCGAACGTACCATCCTAGGAGGTGACAGCCACAGCAGGAACGCTAGTGCAAAGAGTAGAGACATAAGAAGTACATCCAGAAGAGAAAAGAACCAGGGTGTGGAGGGAGTGAATACTGCAACAGTGAAGAGAAAGAATCTATTATTATGATAAAGTTCTTACACAACTGTACTATGCCCTTACATTTCAGTGCTGCAGTATTCCTTACAATAGGGAGAGTGCAAAAGCTCAGTAAGAAGAAAGAAAGGATCAGCAAAGCTCTTTAGGAACACATGAAGAATGGCCCTAGCAAAGCCAGCTCTAGCTCTGGATATCAAATCCAACTGATAGTGCTTGGTAAACAAATTCCAGGTAGCTGCCTCAAGAATACAGTTAGTTTCCAAACCCTTGAAAAAAGCAAAAGAAGAAGCCACAGCCCTAGTAGAATTAGCCTTAACAGAAAAAGAAAGGCTGCTGCCATGAAAGGTATAGCAAAAAGAAATGGCTTTAGAAATCCAAGAAATAAGTTTGCTTGGAAACAGCCAATCCTAAAGATCTAGGAAGAAAGGAAACAGAGCTGATCAGATTAATGAAAACTCAGACTTATCCAAATAAAATCAGAGCTGTCTATGGACATCCAAAGTGTGCAGCATCTTCTCACTTGCAAATTGAGGAGAAGGGAAAAAATGGGCAAATGAATAGACTAAAAAACAACTCATTCACCTCTTTGGGCATAAAAGAAGGATTAATACGAAGTAACACCCTGACCTTATGGAACATTAAAAAAGGACAAGCCATAAGGACTTGAAGCACAAACACACATCTGGAAGAATTAAGGGCTAACAGAAGTACAGTCTTCCAAGAACAATACTGTAAGGAAGCGGAAGTTGCAGGTTCAAAAGGAGCCTGGGTCAATTTTTCCAAAACAAAATGAAGATCCCAGACAGGAGAGACAGGCTTCCCGGGAGGTCTAATATGAAGGACACCTTTAAGAAAAAAAGATGAGAGCAAAAACCCCAATGGAACACTTATCTAAAAACAGTTTGGTGAACCAGCAACAAAGTGGAAGTTCAGACCGAAGATCAAAAGATGGCATGTGGATTGGCAACAAAGAAGTTCTGAGAATGTTACATCCAGATGTCATCCTTATGCCCTACACTGTACGCTGGGAGCATATGTGTGACATATAGCATACCTTAAGCAAATGAAAGGCTTTGGTATACTGTCCAGATGTCAGAACTCCCTTGGCAGGGAACCCTATTGTAAGGACTACTGTAAGGAATACTGCAAGAGTGAAATAGAAGGACATAAAATGATTATCGACATTTCTTGTTCCACAACATTAGAGCCTAACTCTTCAATACCAAGAGAAAGTACAGCTGCATTAGATACAGCACTATGGACAGCAGATATACCTACTCTGCAAATCAATTTGCAAGATAGCCCCTAGCAACTTAAATTCTGGGATTTCCTCCTCTGATTTCTCAAACTAAGCCCAATTCTGAAAAAGTACTGTTGTGTAGACAGTTTCCCCATGACTGAAGATGCTTTACTCTGGTCACTATGGTCACCTATACTTCCTACATACACAATTTGTTAGTAACAGTTATCCCCTAACCCTCCCCAAGGCAACATTACTACAATCATATAAACACTCCTGCTTCTTTTTAACTTGTACCCAACTTCTATTACATCTTTTAGCACTATTCCAAACTACCTTTCTCACTCCCATACTGCTTTGCACTATATTCATTCATAGGTACTGTTGAGGAGGGGTGTTGACTAGCTATTTTACACTGTATCTTCTACATTTTTTCAAATAAATCCTCGCCCGCCTCTTCCTATTTTTAAGTACATCCTCATTCTCTAGCCTATTAAACCCCTCTATTCCTTACATTCCAGAGAAGATAACAGGACAACCTCTCCCTGAACAGAAAACACTTATTTCCTACCTACCCTCTATCAACTTTCAAACTCCACCACCACTAAATATCAGACTGCCCTGCTACTTCTTTTTCCTTCTTGATCCCTACTTCCCAATACCTACCAACAATAACACACTGGCCCATTTACTTAATTATGCTACTCCTCAGCTTATCCTCTATTCTCCTCCTCCAAATGGGCCACTGCTCATCCTTTCATGACTCTAATAACTGCTAAATTTGTCTCAATCTCCTATTCATACTTCTTTCCTATACTGTCCATGCATAGCACCAAACCTATTTAATGACAACCCTCACCTTTACTTCAAATATAGACTAACTCCATTTCAACTCAAACCAAAACAAAACGAAGTGAAAACATACTCTCCAAAAACAAGCAACAATAATTTCCTAATATGCTAAAGTCCTTCTAGAAGGAGACATTCACCCTGATCCTGGCCTCACATATCACAAAGAACGTTGATAAAATTCTCTTCTTCACACTGCTCTGACCCTACAATCGTCAACCCCCAACTCCAGTAATCTAACTTTGCTACAATAAATATTAGCAACATAAGAAATAACCACATTCCCCTTTACAAAAAAAAAACAATACCAAAATTCAGATCAGCAGAGCTTATTACTTTTCTGAAATTAAACAATTATACGCAAATATGTTTTGCTGTCCTTTACACAATGGATATCCATAATTCCACAAGAAAAATGCTACTAGGTGATGTGAATGTCAGTTGGTTGGACATAAACTCCACCACATCTAGCATAAACTTATTTGGCTTCACACAACTAATTAATAGTCCCACACATTATAGCAAGCCATTGAATTCCCTATTAGACTGAATCCTGGTATCAGACCCCAGCAAACACACCACCACAGGTATAATGTCTGTCTCCGTGATCATCTCCCAATGTGTACAACTAGATATCTCACACATCCATTTAAACAGCATGTTTATAAAAAAACAAGCAGCCTTTTCCAAGTTTAACCTAGAAATGTTTATTACTAACCTATCATCAAGTAAGTGAAACTTCCTAAACATCCTGCCCTTATATGATGCTGTAAATTAATTCAATTTAACTTTCCTGAATATCCTAAACAGTCTTGCACCTGCTAGAAGAAAGACACAAACAAATAATGCAATTTGGCTATCCAAAAAAAGTAAGATGTTAATGCAGGATACAGAAAGAGCATGGAAAGAATGGCAAACAAATATGAAACACCACAATATTGTGAAAACGTCAAAATGTTTTGTAATCATACTAAAAAGCAAATAAATAAAGATAAAAAGTATACAATAACAGCGTTTAAAATACAGTAAATACAGCCCTAAAAAAATCTTGACAGCAATTAAAGAAGCCTTGCATCCCAGAAAAAAATTCAACCCTAACCCTTCTCCCAATAACTCACTACTCAAAAAGTACAGTTGTGTACACTTAACCATAAATGTATATGTTTGAGTGTATTCACTGTTGCAGTCATTACATTTGGGTTATCTGCTTGCAGTAGCCCTCAGTCAGCCTGATTAACAAAGTCTTGGGTCCTACGTCGGTTGCTGTCTCTTCTTCCATGACGTCAGATCGTCGGGGTATAAAACATGCAGCCGACGTCATTACAGAGGTTTTTCTTGCCCCAGATGTCAGGTGCCTCCCTAATGGGAATCAATTAAATCTATAAATATACAAGGTTATACCTCAAACAAAAAAGCAAATACACCAAAAAGCTTTTAAGCATTGGAAAGGAGAGAAGAGGTATAGCCAAACGAAGTCAGGGGGTTGGGGGAGGGTAATCAGGACTGCAACAATGAATACACTCGAACATCTACATTTATGGTAAGTGTACACAACTGTACTATGTAACTTTGTGTTTCACTGTTGCAGTCATTACATTTGGGTAGATTCTCAAAGCTAAGGATGGCAGGAGGAATTTAGATAGCATTAGGACCAACTATAAGGCCCTGCAAAACTGCAGTGGCAAAGCCAGCTCTGGATTTAGAGAAAACTGGCAAATGGTAATGCTTGGTAAAAGTATGTAAAGAACTCTAGGTAGCAGCTTCTAGGATGTCCCTGGTAGGTATGCCTCTGAGAAAGGCTGTTGAGGTAGATGCAGCCCTGGTTGAGTGGGATTTGATCCCCTGTGGGATAGGTTTTCCATGGTGCTTATAGCAGAAATTAATGCAATGGCCTATCCATTTGGAGATGGTTCACTTTGAAATAGCCTTCACCTCTGTCCCTGCAGCAAATGCCACCAGCAGTTGTTCAGATTTCCTTTGAGGTTTAGCCCTGTTCAAGTAGAATCTAAGTTGTCTGTGCACATCTAAGGAGTGCAGTAACCGTTCCCCTTTGTTCTGTAGATTAGGAAAGAAGGTAGGCAAATGAATGGACTGATTAAAGGCTACACTGGATACCACCTTTGGCATGAAAGAGGGATTGGTCCTGAGGGATACCCTGTCCACATGAAAGATGATGAAAGGCTCCACTGCCATAAGGGCCTGTAATTCAGATACTCTTCTTGCTGAAGTGATGGCTAAAAGGGAAGCTGTTTTCCAAGAAAGGAATTTTAAATCTGCAGTAGCAGCTGGCTCGAAAGGAGGAAGGGTGAGTTTCTCCAATACAAAGTTAAGGTCCCAGGCTGGAGTTGGAGCTCTCCTGGGTGGTCTTAAATTTTGGCCCATCTGAGGAACTGCTTGAGCAGTGGGAAAGAGAAGAGGGGAGGTTCTGTGTTATAATGAGCTGAAATGGCTGAGGCGTGAATTTTTATTGAGGAAAAAGACAGGCCCTTGTGAAGCCTCTCAGTTAAGTATTGTAAAATCTGAGGTACATTGGGCACTGCTGTGCTCATCCCTTGAGACTGGTTCCAGGCACAGAATCTTTTCCATTTTTCAGCATAAGATTTTCTAGTACTAGGCCTCCTTGCCTCTAAAATGACATCCATCACTGGTTTACTGAGGGATGGTAAAGGAGAGCTTAGGTAATTAGCCAGGCTGCTAGGTTCAGTGTTTGAAGCTGAGGGTGCAGAATCTGGTTCTCCTGCTGAGACAGCAGGATAGGGAGTCTGAGGCAGGAGCCATGGGGCCAACACTGACACACTGCACAGTAGGTGGTACCAGTGTTGGCGTGGCCAGGCTGGTGCAATCAAAATCATCTTTGGTTTGTCTTGTTTGATCTTTAGTAGTACTCTGGAGAACAGAGGCAGAGGAGGAAAGGCATGAACCGATAAGTTTTTCCAGCTGAAGGACATAGCATCCACTTTCCAAGACAGAGCATCCACTTTCCAAGCTTGTCTGTGGGAAGTCCTTGCACAAAATTTTTCCAATTGATTGTTCTGGGGGGAGGCAAACAGGTCTATATCTGGGCTCCCCCATTTGCTTGTCAACATGTTGAAAATCCTTGGTTCCAGTTTCCACTCGTGTGGTTCCATGAGGGCTCTGCTTAGTCCATCTGCCAGTGTATTTAGTTTTCCTGGCAGGAATTGAGCTTGTAGATGTACTTGGTAGCTCAAGGCTGTGTTCCACAATGCCACGGCTAGTCTGCAGAGGGGGTAAGAATGTGTACCCCCCTGCTTGTTTATGTACTACATAGTGGTGTTGTCAGTCTTTACCATTTATTATCCTGGAAGAATGTGGTCCTTGAAGGCTGTCAGAGCATTCTGTAGAGCTAACATTTCTTTATGATTGATGTGAAGGTGCATTTGAATTGGGTTCGATTTGCCCTGAATGCACTTCCCTGTCAGGTGAGCCCCCCATGCATAGTCTGATGCATCTGTTGTTAGGGTTTGGGCAGCAGGGGGTAGTGTGAATGGTAGTCCCTTGTTTTGGTGGCAGGCCTCTGCCCACAAAAGGAACTCTAGGCATATACAAGGAATGATAGGAATCACTGCTTCTAGATCATGAGAATGTTGACACCATACGCTTTTTAGATACCACTGTAGTTTCCTCATATGCAGTCTTGCATATGGAATTAGAAGAATGCAGGAGGCCATGAACCCAAAGGCTTGTAGTATTTGCCTTGCAGATAGCAGGGTTTTTGTGACCACTTGTTTGAAGTAGGTTGTCAAGTGAATTTGTTTCTCTGGCATGAGGAAAGCCATCTGGGAAGTTGTATTCAAGCTTGCTCCCAGGAATATAATTTGTTGACAGGGTACCAGGTGTGATTTATTTTCGTTTATGGTGTACCCCAGACAAGTTAGTACCCTCTGTACAAAAGCCAGATTATTCAAAAGTATTTCCTGGTTTTCTGCCTGAATTAGACAATCGTCCATGTATTGGTATATTTGAATATTTCTTTGCTTGCAAAATGCAATGACTGGAGCTAGGCACTTTGTGAATACCCTGGGTGCAATCTTTGCTTAGCATAGGAAGCAACTGGTGAAGAATCAGCATCTTGAATTTTGGAATCACCAAAAAGGTGTTTAGAGTAGGCAGGTCCAGGATAGGATGCCATGAATTGTCTTTTCTGGAAACCAGGAAAAATCTCGAGTAGAAACCTTGTCCCTTTTTCTCTTCTGGTACCCTAAATAGCCGAAGCCAAATCTCCAGGTGCCGAGACTCCGAGTGGAAGGGCCCACTCCGAAAACCTCGAAGTTGATGCCATCAGCTCAGATCCGATGCCGAGGATATGGCACCGAGAATCGGTCGGCTCAGAAAGGGTTGAAGCCAAATCACTCAGGGCAATGGTCAACAACAAGGTACCTGGAACCACCGGCGCCAACCCCTTGACACTGGGAAACCTTGGACTCGATGACTCCAAAACCTGAGGTTGGATCAGAGAAGGAGCAGTGGAAGGAAAATGGACTACATGCTCCCAGCCCCGGAGCAGACAACAGTCCCATCTGAATCTGGGTATAAATAAACATCCGCATCATCCTGTCCATCTCAGCTTCAGAAAGGCTACGGGAGTACCAGATGGAAGAAGCCACCGACCCGTGCTTAAAGTGGTGCTAAGGGGAGGCAGAGAGAGAGGACTAGGCTCGGGGAATCTCTAGCTCCGGAGAAATGCGTGGAGATCAGAGTCGAGGCGAGTCCCAGGTCAGATCTAGACAAGACTTGGTCGGGGGCTTGACCACAGAAGAGCGGTCAGGAGACTGCTTCCCGTGCCTGTCCCATTTCTTAGCCTGGGACTTTTCCCTGTCCGCAGACGTCTTGGTAGGAATTTGAGTCCCAGAAGCTGGGGTGGAGGAGGCCCTTCAGAATCAACCTGTTCCTCCTGTCAATCACGGCGCAGGGACTGAAACCCATGCAGATCGAGCAGGAGGTCTCTAGGTGCTCACACATGATAGCGTTTGGTGAAGGCATGAATAGAAGATTAGGTGGCTACCTCTAATATGATCTGAGTGGGAGCACCTTTCATAAATGCTGTGGTGTTAGCTTTTACTCTCATGGAATGAGCTCTGATTCTGCCAGGGAGCTGCTTGCCATGCTAGGAGTAATAAAAAGAGATGCAGTTTGTAATCCATTGGGAGATGGTTTGCTTGCCAACTGGTTTTGTTTACCTTCAGCAAAGGCCACCAAATGTTGGTCTGATCTGTCCAGAAAATTTGTTCTGTGGAGGTAGAATCTTAGTGGTCTGTGTACATCCGGAAAAAGTACAGTTGTGTAAGTAAATGTACCATAACAGTAGATGTTCGAATGATTACTGCTGTAACAGTCTTACCTACTTGAGTTACATCCTGCCAAGCATATAACAGTTGGCCAGATTCCAAAACTTTGGGGCACATTCCACCTGTCCAAACCATCAGAAAGCGCAATCTGGGCTGACTAAAGAGACAGGTTTGGGCCAACAGAGACAGGGAGGTTGAGTCCTGAAAGGACAATGCTAGGAATAACAAAAAGTATTCACAACTTGGCATAAACACAGCAAAACACAAGGAGGGATGGAGGGAGTTAGTGCTACTGCAGCAGTGATCACTTGAACAGCTTCTGTTACAATAAATTTACTTACACAACTGTACTGTGTTCATTATACTAATCACTGCTGCAACAGCCTTAACTTTATGGATAGGCTACTCTAGCTTATTACATTTGGGAGGTGGAAAGGGGAAGGGTTCAGGATCCCTTGGAGCATGGTCCTAGCAAAGCCTGACACAGACCTACAGAAGTAATCACATTTGCGATGCCGTGTAAATGCATGTATAGAGGACCAAGTTGCTACTTCTAGAATCTAACCCTTTACAAAAAGCTACAGATGAAGCCAAGGCCCTGGCAGAGTGGGCCTTGACTCTGCCAAAAATAGTTTTGCTGAGATAAGTATAACAAAAGGTAATAGCCTGAGAAAAACATTTGGAAACAGTCTGCTTTGATGCCGGCTGTCCCTGCTTCTTGCTGTCACAAGAAATGAACTGATCTGAAGATCTGAAAGATTTCATTCTGTTGAAATAGTACTAGAGTTGTCTGTGGACATCTAAGGTATGGGGTATCCCTTCGCTGTATTTTTCAGGTTCAGGGAAAAAAAACAGGTAGATGGACAGTTTGGCTTAAAGTAAATTCGGATACCACTTAGGCATAAAAGAAGTACTACTTCTCAAAGAAACCTTGGCTCTGTAGAAAATGAGTTGACTCACCATAAGAGCTTGCCACTGATGCACTGCTTGCATTGGTCACCGTAATCACTGAAAATGTTTTCCATGTTAAGAACCTCAAGTCAGCCAGATTAGCTGGTTCAAATGGAGCAAGTGTTAGCTTCTTTAACACAAAATTGAAATTCCAAGGGGAGCCACATGTTCTCTTGGAGGCCTCTTATGCAAACCCCCTTTCAAAATCATTTTGACATGTGACTGACTGGGGAGACTTGCCGAAATGGCTGATAAATGAACCTTGATGGAGGAATAAGAAAGGCCAAATAACAGTAACTCTCACAAATATTGTAAAACCAGAGAACACCTATCCCTGAACGGGTGCTGACTATGTTGTTGGCATCAACTAGAAAATCTTTTCCATTTGCTAATATATAATTTTCTAGCAGCAGGCTTTCTTGTCTCCATTAATACCTCTTGCATTCTTCAATAAACACGTGCCTAAAAGGAATTAAGATGCTATCATTCAGGCAGTTGAATTTGATTGGAGTCCAAAGTCCAGGTGGAGCAAACACTCTTGATCTTGTCTGAGTAGATCTATTCTGTGAGACAGATGTGGTAATTGCCCCTGGTCATTTCCACAAGAAGGGAGAACCACTGATCACTGTGCTGACTCCCTTCTGACCCAGTTATCTTGGGGATTCCATCTGAATATTCATAAGTACCCTGGATAACAATGGATGGGGTGGAAAAGCATACAGGAACATTGCTGCTCAAGGCAAGGAAATGGCATCTGTTTTACAGGCCTTCTTTCAGGGAGTCCTGAAGCAGAATCTTGACAACTGATTGTTCAAAGAGGTGGCAAAATAGCTCGATCTCAGGAACTTCCACAGATGGATCAGATTTTGGAAGACCTCCCTGATCTAGTTGAAATCTGTGATGGTCTACCTGTGTCCTGCTCAGCTTATACTCCACACAATTTTACTCAGACAGAATGAAGGATGCCTGAAAACTGAAACTGTGCTGTGAAGCTATATCCCAAGCTAACATGGCAAGTCTGCAAAGGGAGTATGATCTGGTTCCTCCTTGCTTGTCAATATACCACATGACTGTGGTATTGTCTGTAACAACTTGAAGAGGTCTGAAGGACCAAAAATGATTAAGAGAGCTGAATGCCTTGATGACAGCAAGCATTTTTTATATATTTATGGGCCTGCATCTCTCCTTGGTTCATAGGTTCATACTAGGCTATCTGCCCTGAGGCAATTATAAGCCTAGCCCGATTCTGTATGGCTTACGCCACCCCTTGATTTGAGTATACTGTGCCCTTTTTAAGGTTTAGTTTACTGTGCCTCCGTCTAATAGTGACACGGGAGTAATCCCTGGGACAAACCTACGATCCCCCATCCACCTATCGAGATTCTTCTTGAAGAGATTCAGTGAGGTGCTCTGCCTCACATGAACTGGAATTCTATTCCAGAGCGAAGGGAGCCTCTGGGTTATGAACCTGTCCCTCCAGCAAGTTCTATTTATTTCTGTGCTGAGGTTCAAGTCCCTCGAGCGTGTGGCTTTAAGGGATTTAGATTTACTGAGGTGGAGCATGTCCATTAATTCTGGATTTGACATAGCCTTGTATGTCAGGCATAGATCGCCTCGAAGTAGGCGGTATGCAACTGAGTACAGCTGGAGTTTTTTTAACCGAGCAGCATATGGCATCTGTTTGAGACCCTTGATCCTCTTGGTGAGACACTTTTGGGGTCTTTCTAATTGCTGCAGGTGTCGGGTAAGGTACATCCCAAAAGGGGCATTGTATTCTATGATGGGCCTGATGAGGGATGAATAAAGGGGCACGATTACCTCTCTTGATCTAGATGTGAAACCCTTCGTGATGAGGTGGGCTATGTAGAAGGTCTTTCTAACCACTTTGGCAATGTGGTTTTCAAAGGAGAGATTGCTACCAACTTGGGTCCCCAGGTCCCTAATAACTTTCTCTATACTTAATGGGTTTCCACCTATGTGGTAATTTCTGGGCACATTGTTTTTGCCAAAGGGTATGACTATACATTTTTTGGCATTTAGCTTTAAACCATGGCGCTGGCACCAGTTATCTGTCTCTGTGAGACCTTTTTGAAGGATGTTTGTGTCAGATGGAGAGTTGATTCTGGCGCCCAGTTTGCAGTCGTCTGCGAACTTGGTGAGCCATAGTCCTCCCATGTTTGCCTGTACCTCGGAAAAGTATATACCGAACAAGAGTGGTCCCACAACAGAACCCTGTGGGACGCCACTTGTGACTGGTTTCGAGTCTGACATGGCTCCAGCAACTCTCACTCTGTGGGTTCTGTCTTTGAGCCAGTTTGTGACCTATCTTGTGACATAGGGGTTTATATTTAAGCTGGATAGCTCATCTATGATGCCCGAGTGGGGTATTGTGTCAAATGCCTTTGCAAGGTCCAGATAGGCTGTGTGGACTACCTTTCCTTCATCTATGGCTTTGGTGACTGTTTTGAAGAAGTCAACCAGGTTCAAAAGGCAGGATCTGCCCTTGACAAAGCCGAACTGGGTAGGATCTAGTGTCTGTAGGTCCCCGATGTCTTTGTTTATGAGCTCCATGATGATCCTCTCCATAGCCTTGCAGACTAAGCTAGTCAGGCTTATGGGGCGTTAGTTTCCAGGGTCCGTAGAGGCTCCACCTTTGTGGAGTGGGACCACTGTTGCTGTACGCCATTCTGTGGGCACATATCCTGTAGTGAGGCTGAGATTGTATAGCTGTTTTATTTGAGGGATTAGTTCCTCTTGGAGTTCATGTAGGACGCAATCTGGGACGCCATCTGGTCCCATGGAAGCAGTGTTTTTTGCTTTGGAGAGGGCAGCCTTCATCTGAGCATCAGAGATGTTTGGGAGGCAGCCCTCTGCTGGGATAGATACTTGCTCTTTTGGGGGGGGGGGTGGAGAAGTTTGCACTGAACCTGTCTGAAGGGATATTGGCGATGTTTGTGGGTTCAGTGTATTTTTTGTCATTTAGAATCAACTCAGAACAAGTCTGGGAGTTGCATCCCAGGTTTCTAACATAAAGTACAGTTTTGTACCTACCATAAATGTAGATGTTCGAAGATCCACATTGCTGCAGTCCTTACATACGGGTAGTCCGCTGTCCTCGGTCGGCCCGAATACCAAAGTATAAGGCTGACGTCGGTCAAGGCGCTTAAAACTGACATCAGAACGTCAGGGTACAAAAGCGCATGACCGACGTCATATCCTCAGTCTTTTCTTGCCCCAGATGTCAGAAGGCCCTAAAAAGAAAGGCCAAAACCAAAAGACAGCAAAAAACCAACCAACCACCCCTGCACTAATCCTATTTACAATATTTACAATATTCACAACCCAAACCACACAACCGCCTCTAACTACAGAGGGGAAGGAAGGAGGGTAAATTGGACTGCAGCAATGTGGATCTTCGAACATCTACATTTATGGTAGGTACAAAACTGTACTATGTTCTTCATCTCACATTGCTGCAGTCCTTACATATGGGTAGAATCCCAAAGCAGAGGTAAGGGAGGATGGCAAAACTATAAAGCATTAGGAGCTGCCAAAATGCCCTGTAAAATTGCAGTGGCAAAACCAGCCCTAGATTTAGAGTAAAGTGGAAGGTGGTAATGCTTAGAGAAAGTATGCACTGAACTCCAAGTAGCTGCCTCCAAAATATCTTTAGTTGCCACCCCTCAAAAAGCTGTAGAAGTGGCAGTAGCCCTAGTGGAATGAGGCCTAATCCCAGCTGGAATCTCCTTACCATGATGGGAATAACAGAAAGCAATACAAAACCCAATCCACTTAGAAATAGTTTGTTTTGAAACAGGCTTGCCCTGAGAACCCAAAGCAAATGAAACAAATAACTGCTGAGACTGCCTGAACCCTTTAGTTCTGCTCAAATAATATCGCAACTGCCTGTGTATATCCAAAGTGTGCAAAATCTTTTCCCCTTTATTTTGGGGTTTGCATAAAAGTAGGCAAATGAATAGTTTGGTTTAAAGCCACACTAGAAACCACTTTAGGCATAAAGGAAGGATTAGTACGTAAAGATACCCTATCCTTATGGAAAATTAAGAAAGGCTCAACTGCCATAAGGGCCTGTAATTCAGAAACCCTTCTCGCAGAGGTAATGGCCAACAAAAAAGCAGTCTTCCATGATAAATATTTCAACTCGGCAGTAGCTGCAGGCTCAAAGGTTGTAGAGTGAGTTTCTCCAACACAAAATTGAGATCCCAAGCAGGAGTAGGAGCTCTATGGGGTCTTATATTCTTTGCCCCTCTAAGGAATTGCTTAAACAAAGAATGAGAAAACAATGGTGGGTCACAGTCATAGTGAGCAGAAATTGCTGCAGCATGAACCTTAATAGAGGAGAAGGACAACCCTTTGTCCAGTAACTCAGTAAGATATTGAAGAGCCACACTTAAATTAGGCTTAGAAACATCAAATTCCTTTGCTGTACTCCAAAATAAAAATCTCCTCCATTTATCTGCGTACACTTTCCTTGTACTAGGCCTTCTGGCCTCCAAAATAACATTCAAAACTTGCTGTGGAAGCTGAGACCCTCCAGGGTTTAAAACAGAATATGCCAGGCTGTTAGATGTAGAGAGTGAAGTTTGACATTGAGTAAATGACTGTTCCCCTGAGACAGCAGGTGTGGAATCGAAGGCAAAGGCCATGGAGGCTCCCGTACCAGACTTCTCAGTAATGGGTACCAGTGCTGTCGAGGCCAATCTGGAGCTATTAAAATCATCTTTGGCTTGTCCTGTCTGACCTTCAGGAGTACCTTTGGAAGGAGAGGCAGAGGTGGAAAGGCATACACATGAAGATTGCTCCAATTGAATGAGAGAGCATCCACTTTCCAAGCTGTGGGATGAAACCTTTTTGTGCAAAACTTTGGCAGCTGGTAGTTTAGTGGAGAAGCGAACAGATCTATGTCTGGAGTTCCCCATAACACTGTCAATTTCTGAAACACATGAGGATCCAATTTCCACTCGTGGGGATCCATAATTTGTCTGCTCAACACATCTGCTAAGGAGTTCTGTGCTCCGGCAGAAACCTTGCCTGAAGATTTAGCTGTAAACTGAGAGCAGTCTCCCACAAAATCATTGCTTGTCTGCATAGAGGATAAGAATCGTTCCCCTTGCTTGTTGATGTACCACATGACAGTTGTGTTGTCTGTTAGAACCAACACCTGCCCTGGAAGAAGTAAATCCTTGAAAGCTATTAATGCAAATTGGACTGCTAACATCTCCTTCAAGTTGATATGTAGATGTTGAAGTCTGGCAGGCCACGTGTCTTGTACCCACTTTCCATTTAGATGAGCTCCCAAGCTTTGTCTGAGGCATCTGTCGTTAGAATCTGACTCGCCTCTGGCCAGGTCACAGAGAGTCCCTTGTTTAGGTGACATTCCTGAGCCCACCACAAAAATTCCTTTTGAATGCAAGGTATTATCTGAATGACAGTGTCCATATCTTGGCAGTGCTGTGTCCATACATTTTTGAGATACCATTGTAGCTTCCTCATATGCAGTTTGGCATTGGGAAGCACCAGAATACAAGATGCCATGAACCCCAAGGCTTGAAGGACTGTCCTTGCAGTCAGCCTGGACTGATGAGACAATTGATGGAAGTAAAGAGAAAGATTCTTTTGTTTGTCCGGGGTCAAAAAGGCCATCTGGGATGCTGTATTCAGTCTCACACCCAGAAAGCACATGTCCTGAGAGGGTACTAGACTGGACTTTATTTCTTTCACAGAATACCCCAGGCATCTTAGCACTGCTATCACATACTGTAAATGATGAAGAAGTTCGTCCTTTCCTTGGGCCAGAATCAGGCAATCGTCCAAATAAGGATAGATCTGTATTCCTCTTAGCCTGAAGAAAGCTATCACTGGAGCCAGAACCTTCGTGAACACTCTGGGTGCAGTAGATAAGCCAAAGGGCAATGCAGAGAACTGATAATGAGAAGTCCCAGCCCGAAAACGCAGATACTTTCTGCAACTGAGCCTGATAGGAACATGAAGGTAAGCCTCCTTGAGATCCAGAGTCACCATCCAGTGATCTTTGCCCAGCAGAGGTAAAAGCTGTTGTAACGTCAACATTTTGAACTTGGGAATGTCCAGATAAGTGTTGAGGATAGATAAATCCAAGATTAGTCTCCACGTGTTCCCTTTCTTTGGTACTAGGAACAGGCGAGAATAAAATCCTAGGCCCACTTCTGGCAGAGGGACCGGTTGTATGGCCCTTATTTGAAGTAGCAGAGAAATTTGTTTGTGAGCCTCTAGTCTTTGCTGAGGAGGAACGTCCGGCATGCCTTTGAAAGGAGGCAAGGTATGGAAATAAAACTTGTAACCTCGGTGTATGATATCCAATACCCATCTGTCTTGGGTAATCAAATTCCAATTTTCCTTGAAGAGTGCCAACCTTCCTCCCAAAGGAGCTGCCAGGCAAGAAGGATCTGGCAGCTGAAAAGGTAGGTCATTGGGCCTGTTTACGAAAGGACTGGCCCCTGCCCTCACCCGAAGATTGTGCAGGTGAACTCCCTGTTCTAGGTCTGAAAGAACTCTGAGCTCTGCCCCTACCACGTCTAGATCTACCCCTAGACTGAGAATCATAAGAAGGATACGTCCACCCCTTAGCAGGCCAATTCCTACTAAACTTTGGAGGCTGTACTTGCAAAAAATCTTTAACAGCCTGCATGGACTTAGCCTTGTCTTCCATTTTCTTCAAGACTGACTCCACAGGTGAGCCAAACAACACATCAGACTGTAAAGGAGCATCCAAAATCCTTGTCTTAACATGGTCAGATAAATTCTGATCCCTCAGCCATGCTTGCCTGCGAAGAACTGAACCAGTGGCAGCCACCCTAGACGAGGCCTGTACAGCATCAAAACCACATTGTAAAGAATGTTTACCCACCTGCTCTGAAACATGCACCAAATCTTGTAACTCTTTACACTCAATGCCTTCCGCCAGAGCATCCACCTTAGACTTCAATTGAGAAAGAAGATAGTTTTGATATTTCAACATATGAAACTGGCAATTCAAAGCCCTCATAGCTAGGGTAGAAGAAGTATAGACTTTATTTCCCCATCTATCCAAAGCCCTGGCCTCTTTATCTGGAGGAACCGGATTTTTTACAACAGAGGCCTTGACACCCTTAGGTCCCTGACTAACAGTTTTTGGGTCCGCCCTAGGACTCTTATAAAGATATTTATGAGCCTCAGGCACCCTGTAATACCTATCCGGTTTAACAGGAGCAGGAGGCAGAGAATCAGGATTAAGTGAAGCCTCTGCAAACACATCTTCCACAACATCCAGAACAGGAGGTATAGCCAAGGGCCTATGCTGGGGCAAAAGCAAAAATTCCCTAAGCCTTTTCCTGGAATCAGAGAAGTCCTGACCTTCCCACTTAAAATGTTCCCTCATGGAATGAAGAGTCTCTGAAAAAGAAAAATCCTCTGGAGGAGAAGCAGAAGGAGTCGAATCATCTGCATCAGAATCAGAATAAGGAGAGTACTCCTGCAAGTCTTCAGCCGAAGACTCAGAAACATCCGAAGCCTGCTCAAAACTCCCCAACTCTGGCTCCACCCTAGGCCTCTTATCAGGAGGGGGCAAAGAACCTCTAATCAGAGTAATCAAATCTTCTGCCATTTTAAGCATGTGCTTCTTGGGCACAGACCCTGCTGCACTAGGAGAGACACCAACAGAAGCTAAACCTGGCCTGCCTCTGGGAGAAGCCTTGGAAAAGTACAGTTTTGTACCTACCATAAATGTAGATGTCCGAACTGGATAGCATCTGCAGTCATAACAACTGGGTTGTCCTGTCGTCAGGCAGCCCTGCAGTCGGCCGGATTCCAAAGTCCGGGTCCGGCTTCGGCTGATGTCGCACTTCACCCGACGTCATCTCTGCTGGTCTCCGGGTATAAAGGCATCAGCCGACGCCATTTTCTTCAGTGTTTCTTGCCCCAGATGCCAGTTGCCCTTCCTGGAAGGCTAATTTTTGGATAAATGCCAATGTTTCCAAAATGGATAGAAGGCAAACTCAGAAAATAAGCATGTATGTACATATATACAAACAAATACACCATAAGAGACTCCCCCCACTAGCTAGCTATTAAGAGGGTAAATACCCTAGGAGTACCACAGAGGGAAGGAGGAGGGTAATCCTGACTGCAGATGCTATCCAGTTCAGACATCTACATTTATGGTAGGTACAAAACTGTACTATGTCCTTCATGGATGCATCTGCAGTCATAACAACTGGGTAGAATACCATAGCCAACTAAGGGAGGAGGAAAAACTTTGATTATGGTGTGGTTAGGATCCCTTGCAGCACAGCAGTGGCAAACCCTGCTCGGGATCTGGAGTACAAGGGTAAGTTATAATGCTTGGCAAATGTATGCACGGAGGTCCAAGTAGCCGCCTCAATAATGTCCTTGGTTGCCACACCTCGTAGAAAGGCTGTGGTAGTGGCTGTTGCCCTTGTAGAATGAGGCCTTATGTTCTGTGGAATTGGTTTTCCATGGAAGGAGTAACAGAATCGTATGCAATTTCCTATCCATTTGGAGATTGTCTGTTTGGAAATTGCTTTTCCTTCCCTTCCTGTTGCATAGGCTACAAATAGCTGGTCAGTTTTTCTGCTACTTTTTGTTCTGTCCAGGTAGTAGCGTAACTGTCTATGTACATCCAAGGAATGCAGCATTCTTTCCCCTCTGTTTTGTGGGTTGGGAAAGAAGGTAGGTAGGTGGATTGCCTGGTTTAAAGACACTCTGGATATCACCTTAGGCATAAAAGTAGGATTAGTCCTCATGGACACTATATCTTGGTAGAAGATTAGGAAGGGCTGTACCGCGATTAGGGCCTGAAGTTCAGAGACCCTCCTTGCTGAGGTTATTGCCAGTAGGAAAGCAGTTTCCCACAATAGATGCTGTAGGTCCGCTGTAGCTGCTGGTTCAAAAGGTGCGAGTGTCAATTTTTCTAGCACAAAGTTCAAATCCCAAGCTGGCAATGGTGGCTTCCTTGGAGGTTTTACATTCTTGATTCCTCCGAGGAACTGCCTGAGTAAAGGATGTGAAAAGACAGGTGGATCAAAGCTGTATTCTGCTGAAATAGCTGATGCATGTATCTTGATGGAGGAATAGGACAGGCCTGTATGTAGAAGCTCTGCCAGATACTCCAAAATGTTAGCCATATCTATATTTGACACATCTTTTCCTCTTTCAGTGCTCCAAATGACAAACCTTTTCCATTTTCCTGCATAGTTCCTTCTTGTTGAAGGTCTGCGGGCTTCAAGGATAATGTCTTTAACCCTTTGGGAAAGCTCTGGGTTAGTTGCTGCTATGTGATGTGCCATGCAGTCAGTTGCAACGTTTTTAGGTTTGGATGCATGATGCTGTAGTTGTTCTGAGTTAACATCAAAGGCATCAGGGGTATTGGCCACATGTTGTCCCGAGACATGCTCCTCAGTAATGGGTACCAGTGTTGTCTTGGCCAGTTTGGAGCTATCAGGGTTATCCTTGGACGTTCCTCCTTGATTTTTAGTAATACCTTGTGTATCAAGGGAAGAGGTGGAAATGCATATGCTGTTAGACCTTTCCAGCTGAAGGAGAGCGAATCCACTTTCCATGCAAATGGGTGGAATGTCCTTGTGCAGAATTTTTTGAGCTGGTGATTGAGAGGGGAAGCGAATAGATCTATCTGTGGGCTCCCCCATTTCTTTGAGATGGTCTTGGAGATGTCCGGGTGCAGCATCCATTCGTGGGCATCGGATGTGGTTCTGCTCAATATGTCTGCTAGAGTATTGTCCTTTCCCGGTACAAATATTGCCTGTAAGTGGATGTTGTAGCTGAGTGCCAGGTTCCAAAGCTCCAAAGTCATTCTGCATAGGGGGTATGAATGAGTTCCTCCCTGCTTGTTGATGTACCACATGACTGTGGTGTTGTCTGTCCTTATCATCAAATGGCCCTCTTTGAGAAATGGTCTGAAATTTTGGATTGCCAGTTTTACTGCCAGCATTTCTTTTAGGTTGATGTGCAGGTGGAGTTGATCCTGCATCCACAATCCTTGTACACATTTGTCCAGCATGTGAGCCCCCCATCCTAGGTCTGAGGCGTCTGTTGTGATGGTCTGACTTGCTTGATAGCTGTGAAAGGGTAGGCCTGGGTTTGACTGGCATGCTTGTGCCCACCATATGAACTCTTGTTTTAGGCATGGGATTAGTGGAATTTCCGCTTCTAGGCTGTGCCTGTGTTGGGACCATAAGTTCCTTAGGTACCACTGTAGTTTTCTCATATGTAGTCTGGCATGTGGAATCAAGATTATGCATGATGCCATGTAACCCAAGGCCTGAAGGACTTTTCTTGCTGTTAACTTGTTCTGTTTTGTTAGAGCCAAGAAGTAGAGAGGGAGTTCTTTTTGTTTTTCTGCGGTTAGAAATGCCATTTGTCTTACAGTGTCCAATTCAGCCCAGGAAGGTCCTTGTTTGGGATGGTATCAGCCTTGACTTTTGTAAATTGACTGTGTACCCCAGTGCTTGTAGCAAGTAAATGACCCTTTGTAAATCTGTTGTCAGCTTGCTTTTGTTGTCCCCTTGTAGCAGGCAGTCGTCCAGGTAAGGATAAATTTGGATTCCCTGTAGTCTGCAGTAGGCGATTACTGATGCCAGGCATTTTGTGAATACTCTGGGCGCAGTAGATAAGCCAAAGGGCAATGCTGAGAATTGATAATGCTCTGATCCTGCAAGAAATCTGAGGTATCTTCTGCAAATTGGTCGAATGGGGACGTGCAGGTATGCCTCCTTGAGATCTAGAGTCACCAGCCAACACTCCTTGCCCAGCATGGGAAGAAGTTGCTGTAGGGTCAGCATTTTGAATTTTGGGACAATGATGTAAGTATTTAAGGTGGACAGGTCGAGAATAGGTCTCCAACTTTTTTCCTTTCTTGGAACTAGGAATAGTCTGGAGTAAAATCCTTTGCCTTGCTCTGGTATTGGCACTCTTTCCACAGCTCTCATCTTTACTAATTGCTTTATCTGCTGTAGAGCTTCTGTTTTTTGGTTTGGAGGCAGGTTTGGCATTCCTCTTTTGACTGGTAGAGTGTGAAAGTGGAACCGGTAACCTTGGTATATGGTTTGCAAAATCCACTTGTCTTTTGTGATGTATTGCCAGTTTTTTAAAAATAAGGTTAATTTTCCGCCTAATGGAACTGCTATTTGTTCCCTGGTAGGCGGATGTAGAGTTAAGTCACTGTGGTTGTGCTGTTGTAGTGGTAGTGGCTGAATCTGTGCCTCTGTTATTACCTTGCCACTGTCGTCCTCTGTAGGCACCTCCTCTGGATTGGTTTCTGCCTCTGGAACGTCTATTCCTGCCCCTTTGGGATCTTGTGGAGTCAGGAAAGGACCAATTTTTGGCAGGCCAGTTCCTGCTAAACCTTGGGGGCTGAACCTGCAAGAAATTTTTAACGGTTTGAACAGATTTTGCCTTTTCTTCCATTTTCTTCATTACCTGCTGTGCAGACGTACCAAACAAACTGGTCTTATCCATGGGAGCATCTAATAACTTAGCTTCAACATGATCCGGTAAGACTTGTTCCTTCAGCCATGCATGTCTTCTTATCACTGTGCCAGTCATGGCTGATCTAACTGAAGCCTCCAGTGCATCATAGCCACATTTTAAGGAATGGTTACTAACCTGCTGTATGTTATTTACCATTTCTAATACATATTTCTTATCTATAGAGTCGTCAGAGGATAGTTTTTTAGTTAACTGATCAAGCATAAACTCTTGGTATTGTATCATGTGAAACTGACAGTTTAAAGCTCTAGCTGAGAGAGTAGCTGAGGTATAAACTTTTTTGCCCCATCTGTCTAAAGACCTGGCTTCCCTTTCAGAAGGAATAGGGTTTTTTGCTGTGGTCGAGGCTACTGCCTTAGGCCCCTGGGATATAGTTTCGGGGTCTGCAAGAGGGGCCTTGTATAGGTGATGATGCGTGTCTGGTACCCTGTAAAATCTGTCTGGTTTGGCAGGGGCTGGAGGTAAGGAATCTGGTGCAGAGCAGACATCATTAAAAGCATCGTCCACAACAGGGAGGACAGGAGGTATAGCTAAGGGCCTGTGTTGTGGAAGGTGCAGAAAAATTCTAAGTCTTTTTCTGGAGTCTGAGAAATCCTGTTGCTGCCATTGGAATTGTTCTCGCATGGCATGTAAGGTTTCCCCAAAGGAGAATTCTTCTGGTGGAGAAGCAGCTGGAATGGATTCTTCAGCATCTGAGTCTTCATAATTGGAGAAAGGAGCCTCAGGCTGGTCTGTAATATCTGAGTCATCCGCAGAATCATCAGAGGACACAGGCTCGGGGGGCTCTGCTCTAGGTCTCTTCTCTGGGGGCTGAGAGGCCCTGTCTGGGTGAGATTGAGATCCCCTAATTAAGGATATTAAATCTTCTGCCAAAGAAAGCATTTGTGAACTAGAAGTAGGCCTGGTTGTGGGGGGTTTAACAGGCACTGATTTAGTAGACTTGGCTGCTTTAGCCCTGGCAAAGGCCTTAATGGACATGGCTGCAGGAGGCCTAGCAGCACCACGTGCTGGGGTAGAGACATCCAAAGGGATGGTGTCTGATAATTCACTAGAAGCCACTGTAGTAGGTAAAATTTCAGACGCCGATTCAAGCAAGGTAGCAGGAACCTCAGAAGTAGTCAAAAATTCAGCTGTGCTTTGAACCGTTTTCTCGGTTTCGGCCGAAACCGAGACACTCGCGGTTTGCTTTACCATGGTTTCGGCCGAAACCGTGGACCGCGAGTGTCGGTCTTTTTCTTTGCGTTTCTTAACAATTTGGGTAGTTGGAGGATCCGACGGCATAATGTACGCAAATTCAGAACCGAAAAACTGTTCAGCAAACTCCGACCGACGCCTAAGCGTCGGTTGAAGGAAGCACAGGCCGAACAGGCTGCTACGTCGTGGTCTGGGCCTAAACAAGGCAAACAGTAAGAGTGGAAATCTTTATGAGGTATTTGTTTCCCACAAGTTAAACAGTTATTGACTTTTTCTGACATCGGCTGAGGCAAGAAAGAGTCCCCAACGGGGTACTTAGCTTTAGAAGTCTTGGTAGTATTCGGTAGTAGAAATCTCTGGATCCGACCGACCGGCACTTGCGAACAGCTTCTGCTTCGGGCGCCACGCGGCAAGAAAGACGAAGAAAATGGCGTCGGCTGATGCCTTTATACCCGGAGACCAGCAGAGATGACGTCGGGTGAAGTGCGACATCAGCCGAAGCCGGACCCGGACTTTGGAATCCGGCCGACTGCAGGGCTGCCTGACGACAGGACAACCCAGTTGTTATGACTGCAGATGCATCCATGAAGGACATCAGAAGGAGAGGGCCTAACCACCCTAGGAAGAGAGGGGAGTACAGTAACTTGGGAAGCCCCTTCAGCCTGACCTGCCTCCTGAGAGGCCACATCCTGCAATATCAAAGTCTCCCCCTGGGACTCCAGAGAAGCCTCCGTCGGAACCACCGGTTCCACTGACGCCTCTAAAGAACCGACGTCCGGAACAGACGACTCTTCTTGCCTGGGTTTAACTGCTTTGTCTTTGCGCTTCTTCGAAGAAGCGGGCGACGGAGAATCCGACGGCATATTATAATTGCACCGCTTCCCAAAGACCAGCCTAGCACAATCTAACCTTCGCTTAATAGTGCGCTTATTGAACCTAGCACAAAAGCGACACCCAACAACGTCGTGCTCAGGCCCCAAACAAGGAATACACAAAGAATGATAATCCCTATGCGGTATCTGTTTCCCACAAGAAATACAGTTATTCACTTTTTCTGACATCCGGTAAAACACTGAGGCAATAAAAAAACCAAAATATTCCCCAATGGGGTACTTAGCCAACTTTGATTCGGTCTGAAACTCCGAACTCGAAAAATTTCAGAACGCCGAACGGCACTTGCAACGCTGCTTCTGCATCGGACCATGCGGCAAAAAAGACTGAGGATATGAGGTCGGTCATGCGCTTTTGTACCCTGACGTTCTGATGTCAGTTTTAAGCGCCTTGACCGACGTCAGCCTTATACTTTGGTATTCGGGCCGACCGAGGACAGCGGACTACCCATATGTAAGGACTGCAGCAATGTGAGATGAAGAACATCTGAAAAAAGACTTATGATTGTCTTTGGTGTCCTGTGCAATTTTTCTCTCAAAGCTGGCCTTGGAGGATTTTATGAGGGATCGTAATTTTTTGCTAGTACTGATCAGAGATGCTATCCCTATTAGGGATTTTGCTCTATCATGTAGTAGCTTCCTCCTTCTGTTGTACAGTTTATTTATGGCAGGGGTCCACCAGACTGGACGCCTTCCTTTGGATGATTGGGTCTTGGTTTTGTTTGGGATAGCATGATCCATGCATTCCTGGAGATGTCCATAGAATGCGTTTATATAGGATTCTGCAGTTTGGACCGTAGTTTCCACTGGCCCTGGGGCCTTGAAGGATTCCACTTCAGTTTTGAGAAGTGAGAAGTTCGCTTTTGAGAAGTTTTTCACTGTGGTTTTCTGGGCTGCACATATATCCCTCCTAAAACTGCTCCCCATGCAAAGTCTGAGGCATGGAGAGAAGAGGGGAGACCTAAGTTTAGAGAAATTTACTATCTCCACAAAGTGATTTCTCTTCTGATAAACCTCAGTACTGAGATTTGAAACAATAAAAGGACTCTGGTGCTGGGACCAAAAAGACAATTTACTGTTATATCTTTCGCATGTTGAGTCTTGCCAGGGATAACACATGAATCCCAAATGCCATGAAACCCAAAACTTGAGGTATTCCCTCACACTGCCCAAAGCCTGAGTAGAAGACCTTCAAAACAGAGCTATATAAAGATCTGTATTTTCCTGTGGAAGAAAAGTTCTTTGACCTGAAGTGTCTAACTGACAACCCAGGAACACAATCCTGTGTGATGCAGTCAAAAAGACTTTTGAATGTTCGCCTGGAAATGCAAGAGAGATTCCTGACACTTTGAAAAAGACTATGCAAAGATAAGCAAGTCATCTAAATATGGAAACATTTGAAAACCCTGTAGCCTGCAATGAGCAATAACTGGAGCTAGACACTTTGTGAACACACTTGGTGCAGTGGACAGCCCAATGTGATCCAGACACACAAAACCTAAAGAAAAGTCTCATGTCTGGATGAATCCCTAAAGTACAGTTTTGTACACTGCTGCAGTCATCACAGTAGGGTTATCCTGCAGTCAGGCGGTCCCGCAGTTGGCCAGAGTTCCAAAGTCCTGGTCCGGCGTCAGTTGCTGTCGCTTCTTCCTGGACGTCAGTGCGCCAGGGGTATATAAAAGAGGCATCAGATGCCATTTTCTTCAGTTTTTCTTGCCCCAGATTGTCAGGTGCCCCCAGGTAGGTAGGCAATACATATTGCTAATTAAACATGCAAAGGAAATAAAAGGAACACCTTTAGTTACAAGCAAATACACCACAAAGGTTGTTTAAGATAGAAAGGCATAGAAAAGTTCAGCTAGGTCAGAGGGGATGGAGGGAGGGTAACCTGGACTGCAGCAGTGTGAACACTCGAACATCTACATTTATGGTAGGTACAAAACTGTACTATGTTCATCGTGTTACACTGCTGCAGTCATCACACTTGGGTTGAATCCCAAAGCTAAGGATGGGCGGTGGAACTAAACAGGGTTTGGAGAAGTTAGTAGGCCCTGCAGAACTGCAGTGGCAAAGCCAGCTCTGGTTTTAGAATATAGAGGTAGGTGATAGTGCTTGGTGAAGGTGTGCAGTGGTGAAGGTGTGCACTGAACTCCAAGTTGCAGCCTCCAAAATATCCTTGGTTGGTACCCCTCTGAGAAAGGCTGCTGATGTAGCTGTAGCCCTGGTGGAATGGGGCCTAATGCTAACAGGTACAAGTTTCCCATGATGTGTGTAGCAGAAACGGATACAATGTCCTATCCATTTTGAAATGGTCTGTTTTGAGATAGCTTTTCCTTGTCAGCCTGCAGCATAGGATACAAAGAGCTAGACAGATTTTCTGAAAGCCTTAGTTTTATCCAAGTAGTAACGTCATTGCCTGTGAATGCCCAAAGAATGCAGGAGCCTTTCTCCTTTGTTGTGGGGGTTTGGGAAAAAGGTGGGCAAATGAATGGTTTGGTTTAGGGCCACACTGGATACCACCTTTGGCATAAAGGAAGGGTTAGTTCGTAGAGCGACTCTGTCTTGATGAAAAATGATGAAAGGCTCCACTGCCATTAGGGCCTGTAGCTCTGAGACTGTTCGTGCTGAAGTTATTGCTAGCAGCAGGGCAGTTTTCCATGATAGAAACTGTAAATCAACTGGAAAAGCTGGTTCAAAAGGTGGCAGTGTAAGCTTTTCCAGGACAAAGTTGAGATCCCAAGTTGGTGTTGGTGCTCTCCGGGGCGGTCTTATGTTCTTATCCCCTCTGAGGTACTGTCTTAGCAGTGGATGTGAAAATATAGGAGGATCCATGTTGTAGTGAGCTGAAATCGCTGAGGCGTGGATCTTAATAGATGAAAAAGAAAGTCCTTTGTGCAACATCTCAGTTAAATATTGTAAAATCTGAGGAATATTTGGAACAAAGGGATTTTGGCCTTTAGCCTGGTTCCAGGCGCAAAATCTTTTCCATTTGTCTGAATAGGTTTTCCTGGTGCTGGGCCTCCTGGCCTCCAGAATGACATCCATAACAGCTTTAGCAGAAGTGTTGACTGGTTGCTTAGGTAATTTGCCATGCAGCCAGATTTAAAGTCTTGAGCTGGCTGTGTAGAATGATTGTTTTGCTGAGTGAGCAGGTGAGGAATTTGAGGCAAAATCCATGGTGGGCCTTGAACCATGTTCCTTAGTATTGGATACCAGTGCTGGTGTGGCCAGTCTGGAGCAATGAGTATCATTTGTGGCCTCTCTAATCTGGCTTTCAGCAGTACCTTTGCTAGAAGAGGCAGTGGAGGAAAGGCATACACTGTTAATGTTTTCCAGCTGAATGAGAGGGCGTCCACTTTCCAAGCTAGTGGGTGGTATGTCCTTGTGCAAAATTTCCGAAGTTGGCAGTTTTGGGGGTTGGCAAACAGATCTATGTCTGGGCGCCCCCATTTTTGAGTTATCATTGCAAATACTTGTGGATCTATTTGCCACTCATGAGGATCCATGATGTTTCTGCTTAGATTGTCTGCCAATTTGTTTTTCTTTCCTGGCAGGAATTGTGCTTGTAGTTGAACTTGGTAAGTCAGTGATGTGTTCCACAAGGTCATTGCTTGCCTGCATAGGGGGTAGGAGTGTGTGCCCCCTTGCTTGTTTATGTACCACATTGCCGTGGTATTGTCTGTCTTCATTAGGAGTTGTCCTGGTTGTAGGAGGTCCTTGAAAGCTGTTAGGGCATTTTGTACAGCTAGCATTTCTTTATGATTGATATGCAGATTTCCTTGATCTGTAGACCATTTGCCCTGAATGCACTGTCCTGCCATGTGTGCTCCCCAGGCATAATCCGAAGCATCTGTTGTTATAGTTTGCCTGGCTGTGGGTAAGATAAAAGGCTGACCCTTGTTGAGGTGACATGCCTGAGCCCACCAGAGAAACTCCTGTTGAAGACAGGGAATGAGTGGTATCATTGTCTCCAAGCTGTGGCTGTGTTGAGTCCATACGCTTTTCAGGTACCATTGTAATTTCCTCATACGCAGTTTTGCAAATGGTATTAGTAGTATGCAAGATGCCATGAATCCCAAGGCCTGCTGAATTTTTCTTGCAGGGAGTTGGGTCTTTGTTGCCATCATTTTGAAGTATTGAGTCAGTTGTTCTTGCTTGTCTGGCATGAGATAAGCCATCTGGGCTGTTGTATTTAAGCTGGCACCCAGGAATATTAAGTCTTGTGAGGGCACTAGTTTTGATTTCTTTTCGTTTACTGTGTACCCTAGGCAACTTAATAGGTGTTTGACAAACGCCAGATGCTTTAAAAGAATGTCCTTGCTTTCTGCTTGAATAAGGCAGTCGTCCAGGTATGGATATATTTGAATCCATCTTTGTCTGCAGTATGCAATTACTGGTGCCAGGCATTTTGTGAAGACCCTGGGCGCAGTAGATAAGCCAAAGGGCAATGCAGAAAATTGATAATGAGTTGAACCTGCAATAAAGCTGAGGTATCTTCTGCAATTTTGTCTGATAGGGGCATGCAGGTATGCCTCCGTGAGATCCAACGTTACTAGCCAAGCCTTCTTGCCCAGCATGGGAAGAAGTTGCTGTAGAGTTAGCGTCTTGAATTTGGGTACTTGCAGATAGGTGTTTAGAATTGAGAGGCCCAGAATGAGTCTCCAGGCTTTGTCCTTTCTGGGGACTAGAAAGAGTCTTGAGTAAAATCCTTGTCCTTGCTCCCGTGTAGGTACCTGTTGAATGGCTCTCATGTCCATGAGAGCTGTAATTTGTTTTTGAGCCTCTGCCCATTGATTTGGTGGCAGGTTTGGCATTCCTTTTATCCTTGGTAAAGTGTGAAAATGGAATCTGTATCCTTGTGAGACAATATTTAGGACCCATTTGCCTTTTGTGATGATGTGCTAGTTGTCTGCAAAAAGTGCTAATTTTCCTCCCAAGGGAGCTGCCAAGAGAGATTTGCTTGGCAGTCTGAGGGCTAAGTCATTGTGTTTGTCTTCTGATAGCTTGGGACCTGTCTTCTCCTCCTTTCTGGGTTGTAGTACCCCATTGTCGAGGGTTGTAAGGGCCTTGTGACTGACCTCTGCCCCTTGGGCATCTGTATTTGCCCCTCTGTGGTCTGTCTGAAGTTGGAAAGGACCAGTTTTTTTGTTGGCCAATTTCTGCTGAAACGAGGGGGTTGAACCTGTAAAAAATCTTTGACCGTCTGCATAGATTTTGCCTTATCTTCCATTTTCTTTAAAACCTCTTCTGCTTTTACACCAAATAAAACATCCTGCTGTAGAGGTGCATCCAATAACTTTGCTTTAACATGACAGGAACTCTGTAGTATCTGTCTGGTTTGGCTGGTGCAGGCGGTAGAGAGTCTGGGTTAAGGCTAGATTCTAAATAAACATCATCCACAATGTCTAACATGGGTGGAATAGCCAGTGGTCTGTGCTGGGGTAGTAAAAGGAACTCTCTGAGCCTTTTCTTAGACTCAGAGTAATCCTGGCCTTCCCAGTGGAGATGTTCCCTCATGGTATGTAAAGTTTCCCCAAAAGAGTAGTCTTCTGGGGGAGATGCTGAGGGAATAGACTCTTCAGCATCAGAATCTTCATAAAGGGGAAAAGAGTATTCTTGTTCCTCTGAAGAATCTGACGAAATTGAGACCGGGTCAGAGGAAGCGTAATCCTCCTCCTGTCTTGGCCTTTTATCAGGAGGGGGATGGGAACCCCTGATTAGGGTAATTAAATCTTCAGCCATCTTAAGCATCTGTTTCTTAGGCATGGGGCCTTGTACTGGAGACTGCTGTACAGTCTTTTTTGCTTTTAAAGGAGTTTTCAGCTTTGCATAGGATTTAATGGTGAGTGTAGTCGGTCTGAAGATACCTTCTGCAACTGAAGGCATTTCAACTGCACCGGAATCACCTTCAGCCCTGGGGTCGGAAGGGGCTAAAGATGAAGGTTGTGGAGGCCTAGAAATCTCCGTTTGGGAATCGGAAGCAGTCTGAGGTTCAAAATCAGCGGTCGTCAGGGGCTGCGTAGGCGCCTCACTGAAAACCGGAGAACCGGCGACAGTCCCAGTACAGGCCTCGGAGTCTGGTTTGGGTCTCGGCTGCCTGTCCTTATCCTTGCGGTTTTTTATGCATTCCGGTCTTCGGTTGCTCCGACGGCATGGTATAATTAAATTTCCTACCAAAATAATGTCGGGCGAAATCAAACCGACGTTTTATAGTTCATTTATTAAACCTAGCACAAAACCGACAACCTGTGACGTCGTGGTCTGGACCTAGGCAAGGAATACAATAAGAATGAAAGTCCTTATGAGGTATTTGCTTCACACAAGAAATGCAATTGTTAACTTTTTCTGACATCGGACTGAGGCAAGAAAAGGTTCCCCAACTGGGTACTTAACTTTATTGAAGACTTCGGTCTGAAATTCGATTTGAAAATCTCAGGAGTTGGCCGACCGGCACTTGCGAACTGCTTCTGCTTCGGGCACCGCGCGGCAAGAAAGACTGAAGAAAATGGCGTCGGATGCCTCTTATATACCCCTGGTGCACTGACGTCAGGGAAGAAGCGACAGCAACCGACGCCGGACCAAGACTTTGGAACTCTGGCCGACTGCGGGACCGCCTGACAGCAGGATAACCCTAGTGTGATGACTGCAGCAGTGCAACATGATGAACATCCATTTTTTTTTAATCTATTATTACCAGGAAACTTAAATGCGGAAGAACAGGTAACAGGCTATGAAGTGACAGTATTCTGAAATTGGGCTGTACCACAAACTGGTTTTGGAGAAAAAGAGCCAGAACTGGTCTCCCATAATCTTTCTTTGTTACTAAAAACATCCTTGAATAAAAGCCTTTCCGAACTAGGGAAGGAAGAATGTACAGTTGTGTACACTTACCACAAATGTAGATGCTTGAGTTTATTCACTGTTGCAGTCATCACATTTGGGTTATCTGCTTGTAGTAGCCCTCAGTCGGCCTTATTATCAAAGTCTTGGGTCCTGCATCAGTTGCTGTCTCATCTTCCATGACGTCAGGTAGTCAGGGGTATAAAGCATGCAGCTGATGCCATTACATCAGTTTTTCTTGCCCCAGATGTCAGATGCCCCCATAATGGGAAGCAATTATATATACAAGGTTACACCTCCAACAAAAAAGCTAATACACCAAAAAGCTTTAAGCATAGTAAACAAGAATATAGGTATAGCCAATAAAAGTCTGGGGGCTGGAGGGAGGGTAACCAGGACTGCAACAGTGAATACACTCAAACATCTACATTATGGTAAGTGTACACAACTGCACTATGTTCATCATGTTTCACTGTTGCAGTCATTACATTTGGGTAGATTCCCAAAACTAAGGATGTGAGGAGGAAATTAGATAGCATTAGGACAAGCTATAAGGCCCTGCAACACTGCAGTGGCAAAGCCAGCTCTGGATTTAGAGAAAATTGGCAAATGGTAATGCTTGGTGAAGGTATGTACAGAACTCCAGGTAGCAGCTTCTAGGATGCCCCTGGTAGAGACACCTCTGAGAAAGGCTGTAGAGGTAGATGCAGCCCTGGTTGAATGTGGTCTTATCCCCTGTGGGGTAGGTTTTCCATGGTGATTATAGCAGAAATGAATGCAATGGCCTATCCATTTAGAAATGGTTTGCTTTGAAATGACCTTCCCCTCTGCCACTGCAGCAAATGCAACCAGCAGCTGTTCAGATTTCCTAAGAGGTTTAGTCCTGTCCAAGTAAAATATAAGTTGTCTGTGCACATCTAAGGAGTGCAGTATTCATTCCCCTTTGTTCTGTGGATTAGAAAAGAAGGTTGGCAAATGAATGGACTGATTAAGGGCCACACTGGATACCACCTTGGGCATGAAGGAGGGACTGGTCCTGAGGGACACCCTGTCCGCATGAAAGATGAAAGGCTCCACTGCCATGAGGGCCTGTAATTCAGACACCCTTCTTGCTGAAGTGATGGCTAAAAGGAAGGCTGTTTTCCAAGAAAGGAATTTCAACTCTGCATTTGCAGCTGTCTCAAAAGGAGGTAGAGTGAGTTTTTCCAATACAAAGTTAAGATCCCAGGCTGGAGAAGGGGCTCTTCTGGGTAGTCTTACATTTTTAGCCCCTCTGAGGAACTGTTTCAGCAGTGGATAAGAGAAGAGGGGTGGGTTCTGTGTTGTAATGAGCTGAAATGGCTGAGGCATGAATTTTGATGGAGGAAAAGGAAAGGCCCTTGTGAAGCATCTCAGTTAAGTATTGAGGAATCTGAGGTAAATTGGGCACTGCTGTGCCCATCCCGAGTTTGGTTCCAGGAACAGAATCATTTCCATTTTTCAACATAGGATTTTCTAGTACTAGGCCTCCTTGCCTCCAGAATGACATCCAACACTTGCTTACTGAGGGATGGTAATGGAGAGATCAGGTAATTAGCCAGGCTGCCAGGTTCAGGGTTTGAAGCTGTGGGTGCAGAATCTGGCCCTCCTGCTGGGACAGCAGGGCAGGGGTCTGAGGCAGGTGCCATGCTTCCGGCAGAGACACACTGCGCAAAAGGGGGTACCAGTGCTGGCATGACCAGTCTGGTGCAATAAGTATCGTCCTTGGTTTGTCCTGTTTGATCTTTCGTAGCACCTTGGAGAGCAGAGGCAGAGGGGAAAGGCATAAACTGATAGTTTTTTCCAGGTGAAGGACAGGGCATCCACTTTCCAAGCTTGTTTGTGAGAGTCCTTGTGCAGATTTTTTTCCAATTGGTAGTTCTGGGGGGAGGCAAACAGGTCTATCTCTGGGCTCCCCCATTTGTTTCTCAACATGTTGAATATCTTTGGTTCCAGTTTCCACTCGTGTGGGTCCATGAGATTTCTGCTTAGTTCGTCTGCCAGTGTATTTAGCTTTCCTGGCAGGAATTGAGCCTGTAGGTGCACTTAGTAGCTCAAGGCTGTGTTCTACAGAGCCATGGCTAGTCTGCAGAGAAGGTATAAGTGGGTTCCCCCCCTGCTTGTTTATGTGCCACATAACAGTGGTGTTGTCCATCTTTACCATTAATTGTCCTGGAAGAATGTGGTCCTTGAAGGCTGTCAGAGCATTCTGTACAGCTAAAATTTCTTTTTGATTGATATGCAGGTGCATTTGACTTGGGTTCCATTTGCCCTGAATGCACTTCCCTGCCAAGAGAGACCCCCATGCATAGCCTGATGCATCTGTTGTTAGGGTTTAGGCGGCAGGGGGTAGAGTGAATGGCAGTCCCTTGTTTTGGTGGCAGTTGACTTGGGTTCCATTTGCCCTGAATGCACTTCCCTGCCAAGTGAGCCCCCCATGCATAGCCTGATGAGTCTGTTGCTAGGGTTTATGCGGCAGAGGGTAGAGTGAATGGCAGTCCCTTGTTCTGGTGGCAGGCCTCTGCCCACCAAAGGAACTCTATCTGTAGACAAGATATGACAGGAATCATTGCTTCTAAATCCTGAGAATATTGACACCATAGGCTTTCTTAGATACCATTGTAGTTTCCTCATATGCAGTCTTGCATATGGAATTAGGAGAATGCAGGAGGCCATGAAACCCAGGGCTTGCAGCATTTTCCTTGCAGACAGCAGGGTCTTTGTGGCCAGTAGTTTGAAGTAGGCTGTCAAATGAACTTGTTTCTCTGGCGTGAGGAAAACCATCTGGGAAGTTGTGTTCAAGCTTGCTCCCAGGAATACAATTTGTTGGCAGGGTACAAGATGTGGTTTCTTTTCATTTATGGTGTACCCCAGAGAAGTTAGCAACTTCTGTACAAACGTCAAATGATTCAATAATATGTCCTGGCTTTCTGCCTGAAGTAGACAATTGTCCAGGTTTGGATATTTCTTTGCCTGCAAAATGAAATGACTGAAACTAGGCACTTTGTGAATACCCTGGGCGCAGTAGATAAGCCAAAGGGCAGTGCAGAGAGCTGACAGTGCATGTAGCCTGCTTTGAAGCATAGGTATCTTCTGCAAGATTTCCTTATTGGGATGTGCAGGTAGGCTTCCTTTAAATCCAGTGTTGCCAACCAGGCATCCTTGCCTAGCATAGGAAGCAGGTGGTGAAGAGTTAGCATCTTGAATTTTGGGATCACCAAAAATGTGTTTAGGATAGAGAGGTCCAGGGATAGGATGCCAGGAGTTGTCTTTTCTGGGCACCAGGAAAAGTCCTGAATAGAAACCTTGTCCCCTTTCCTCTTCTGGGACAGGTTGAACAGCCCTGATGCTTTAAGAGAGAGAGAACTTGCTTTTGAGCCTCTGCCCACTGATTTGGGGGTAGATCTGTGGAAGTGGAATCTGTATCCTTGGGAAACTATTTTTAAAACCCATTTGTCCTGGGTAATGAGTTCCCAATTTTTTGCCTGCAGGGCAATCTTTCCCCCTAAATGAACAGTCAGTTGTGCAGGGCTTGGAAGTTTTAAAGTTAAGTCATTGAGACAGTTTACCATGGGGGAAGTCTTACTTCTCCCTGCTTTGGAAGTGGGGCACCCCACTGCTTAGTCCTGTGAGTACCTTGGGGCTGAAGCCTTTGTGTTCTGCTGGTTCTGGTCTGGAAGAGGTAGGAAAGGACTAATTCTTAGAGGGCCAATGCCTACTAAATCTGGGAGGCTGTACTTGCAGGAAATCTTTAACAGTTTGCATAGATTTAGCTTTTTCCTCCATCTTTTTAACTACTACTTCTGCTTTGTTGGCAAACAGGTGGTCTTGGTTTAAGGGAGCATCCAGCAATTTAACTTTAACATGATCTGGCAAAGATTGCTCCTTAAGCCAAGCATGCCTTCTAAGTACAGACCCAGTGACAGCAGCCCTGCACGATCCCTATAGTGAATCAAAAACCACATTGCAAAGTATGTTTTCCAACTTGTTCAGCAGACTGCATTAATTCCTGTAAATCTTTATTTTCAGCACAATCAGGAATCAACATCATTTTCTGTGTAAGCAATCCAATAATATGCTGCTGATACTTTAACATATGAAACTGGCAGCTTAAGGCCCTAATGGCCAAGGTTGCAGAAGTGTATACCTTCTTACCCCATATATCCAGCGCCCTGGAATCTCTATCAGAGGGGGTAGGATTTTTGGCAGTAGTAGCCTTAATGCCCTTGGGTCCCTGTGAAATGGCCTCAGGATCCGCAGTAGAATTTTTAGAGAGGAACTTGTGAGTGTCAGGAACCCTGTTATACCTATCAGGTTTTCTCGGAGCAGGAGGTAAAGAGTCAGGGGCCAAGCTAGATTCCGAGAAGGCATCAACAATGTCCAGTACAGGGGGGATAGCTAAAGGCCTGTGTTGGGGCAGGAGTAAGAAATCCCTAAGCCTCTTTTTAGAGTCACTGTAATCCTGGCTTTCCCAGCGAAAATGCTCCCTAAGAGTATGCAAGGTTTCACCAAAAGAGAAATCCTCTGGAGGGGAAGCAGAGGGAATAGTCCTCTGCATCAGAATCCTCATAGGTAGATAAGGGTAAATCCTGGTCATCAAAGGAAACAGAAATTTTAGAGTCCTGATCAGAAGAATCAGAAGGAAACTCAAGTCCTAGGTCTCTCTTAGAGGGAGAAGGGTGGCTTCCCCTGATTAGAGTAATAAGGTCTTCAGCCATTCTTATCATTTGTTTTTTAGGCATAGAGGCCTGATCATGCGGTCTGGGCATTGGTTTTCTTGGCATGGATCGAGTTTTAGGCCTTGAAGAAGAAGATGGCGTCGGTTTAATATGCAAGTCAGTAGGCCTGAATACACCATCAGAAGCTGGTGCCTGCACAGTGACTTCGGACCCATCCAAGGTAGAGACAAAGTACAGTTTTGTACCTACCATAAATGTAGATGTTCGAGTGTATATACTGCTGCAGTCATCACACTTGGGTTATCCTGCCGTCAGGCGGTCCCGCAGTCGGCCGAATTCTAAAGTCTTGGTCCGGCGTCGGTTGTCGTCACTTCTTCCCTGACGTCAGTGCGACAGGAGGATAAAAGAGGCAGCCGACGCCATTTTCTTCAGTTTTTCTTGCCCCAGATGTCAGGTGCCCCCAACTAGGAAGGCAATACAAATAACTATGCAAAAATACCTTAGTAGATAAACAATAGTACTAGCTGTTAGCAAATACACCCTATAGACATGCATCCAATAGATTGATGTACATGGAGTTATAACTAACACCCTGGTATGTAGAGGGGATGGTGGGAGGGTAACCTGGACTGCAGCAGTGTATACACTCGAACATCTACATTTATGGTAGGTAACTATGTTCATCGTGTTATACTGCTGCAGTCATCACACTTGGGTTGAATCCCAAAGCTATGGATGGGTGGCTGGTACTAAACTGGGTTAGGTGAAGCTAGGATGCCCTGCAGAACTGCAGTTGCAAAACCAGCTCTGGTTTTTGAGTATAATGGAAGGTGGTAGTGCTTGGTAAAGGTGTGCACTGAACTCAAGTAGCTGCCTCCAGAATGTCCTTGGTTGGAACCCCCCTGAGAAAGGCTACTGAGGTTGCTGTAGCCCTGGTAGAATGGGACCTAATATTAACAGGCACTGCTTTCCCATGGTGCGAGTAGCAAAAGCGGATACAATGTGCTATCCATTTGGAGATGGTCTGTTTTGAAATAGCCTTTCCTTGTGAACCTGCAGCATAGGATACAAAGAGTTGGTCAGTTTTTCTGAAGGTCTTTGTCTTATCCAAATAGTAACGTAGCTGTCTGTGTATGTCCAAAGAGTGAAGGAGTCTTTCTCCTTTATTCTGGGTGTTTGGATAAAAGGTGGGTAAATGAATGGTCTGATTCAAAGCCACACTGGATACTACTTTTGGCATAAAGGTAGGGTTAGTTCGTAAAGAGACTCTCTCCTGATGGAAAATGATGAAAGGTTCCACTGCCATAAGTGCCTGTAGTTCTGAGACCCTGCATGCTGAGGTGATAGCCAGCAACAGAGCTGTTTTCCATGACAAGTATTGTAGTTCTGCTGAGAAGGCTGGTTCAAAAGGAGGCAGTGTTAATTTTTCTAAAACGAAGTTGAGGTCCCAAGCTGGCGTTGGGGGTTTTCTGGGGGGTCTTATATTCTTAGCCCCTCTGAGAAACTGCCTTAGTAAAGGGTGTGAGAATATGGGAGGGTCCGTATTATATTGAGCTGAAATAGCTGAAGCATGGATCTTAATGGATGAGAAAGAAAGGCCTTTGTGTAGCATCTCAGTTAAGTATTGCAGTATTTGAGGAATGTTTGGTATCCCAGGATTTTGGCCTTTAGCCTGGTTCCATGCACAAAATCTTTTCCATTTGTCTGAGTAAGTTTTTCTGGTGCTGGGCCTCCTGGCCTCCAAAATGACATTCAGGACGTCCTTTGAGAGAAGTGTTGATTGATAATTCAAGGTATTCTTCATGCAGCTAAATTTAAAGTCCTGAGCTGACTGTGAAGGATCTGAGAGTTTTGCTGAGTCAACAGAAGTGGGAATTGAGGTAAGATCCATGGAGGGCTGTGAGTCAAGGTCCTTAGTAATGGGTACCAGTGCTGACGTGGCCAGTCCGGAGCAATGAGGATCATTTGTGGGCTCTCTGATCTGACTTTCAGTAATACCTTGGTCAAGAGAGGTAGTGGTGGGAAGGCATAGACTGTCAGTGCTGTCCAACTGAATGATAGGGCATCCACTTTCCAGGCTAGGGAATTATAAGTCCTTGTGCAAAATTTTTGTAGTTGGCAACTGTTGGGGGAGGCAAATAGATCTATGGTTGGGCGGCCCCACCTTTGAGTTATCATTGAAAATACTTGTGGGTGTAGTCTCCACTCGTGAGGATCTGCCAAATTTCTGCTTAATTCGTCTGCTAATATGTTTTCCTTTCCTGGCAGGAACTGTGCTTGCAGTTGTACTTGGTAAGTCAAAGCTGTGTTCCACAAGGTCATTGCCTGTCTGCATAAAGGGTAGGAGTGTGTTCCTCCCTGTTTGTTTATGTACCACATAACTGTGGTGTTGTCTGTCCTTATTAGTAGTTGTCCTGGATGCAAGAGGTCTTTGAAGGCTGTCAGTGCATTTTGCACAGCTAGCATCTCCTTTTGGTTGATGTTTAGATGCATTTGTTTTGCAGACCATTTGCCCTGTATGCACTGTCCTGCCATGTGTGCTCCCCAGGCGTAGTCTGAAGAATCTGTTGTCATAGTTCGGTTTGCTGGAGGTAAGACAAAAGGAAGACCCTTGTTTATTTGACATGCTTGAGCCCACCATAGGAACTCTTTTTGAAGGCAGGGAATGAGAGGTATACTTGTTTCGAGGCTGTGCCTGTGTTGAGTCCATACACTTTTCAGGTACCATTGTAATTTCCTCATATGCAGCTTTGCATGTGGAATTAGTTGAATGCAGGATGCCATGAACCCCAATGCCTGCAGCATTTTCCTTGCAGTGAGCTGGGTAAAAGTTGCCATCTTTTGGAAGTATTGAGTCAGTTGTTTTTGTTTGTCTGGCGTGAGGTAAGCCATCTGGGCCGTTGTATTTAAGCTGGCACCCAGGAATATTATGTCTTGTGAGGGTATTAGCTTTGACTTCTTTTTGTTTACTGTGTACCCTAGGCAACTTAGCAGCTTTGTTACAAATGCCAGATGCTGTAATAGAATGGCCTTGCTGTCCGCTTGGATCAGGCAGTTGTCCAGATATGGATAAATTTGTATTCCTCGTTGTCTGCAGTATGCAATTACTGAAGCCAGGCATTTCGTAAATACTCTGGGTGCAGTAGATAAGCCAAAGGGCAATGCAGAGAATTGATAATGCGTTGTACCTGCCAAAAATCTGAGGTATATTCTGCAATCTTGTCTGATAGGGACATGCAGTTATCCTCTTTGAGGTCCAACGTTACCAGCCAAGACTCCTTGCCCAGCATGAGAAGAAGCTGCTGTAGTGTGAGCATTTTGAATTTGGGTACCTCCAGGTATGTGTTTAGAATTGAGAGGTCTAAAATTGGTCTCCAGGCTTTGCCCTTTCTTGGTACTAGAAATAGTCTTGAGTAAAAACCTTGACCTTGCTCCTTTGTAGGTACCTTTTGAATTGCTTTCATATCCATGAGAGCTGAAATTTGCGTTTGTGCCTCTGCCCATTGGTTTGGAGGCAGATTTGGCATGCCTCTCATCCGTGGTAAAGTGTGAAAATGAAATCTGTAGCCTCAGGTAATAATATCCAAAACCCATTTGTCCTTTGTTATGATGCGCCAATTTTGTGGAAATAGAGCCAGTTTTCCTCCCAAAGGTGCTGCCAGGGCAATTTTGCTTGGCAGGCGAAGAGGGAAGTCATTGTGTTTGTTTCCTGAAGGGTTGAGATCTTTCGTCTCCACCTCTTTGAGTTGTTGTATGCCATTGTCTAGGCCTGAAAGAACCTTGTGGCTGGCCTCTGCCCTTGGGCGTCTGTACCTACCCCTTTGGGGTCTGTCTGATGCAGGAAAGGACCAGTTTTTTGATGGCCAGTTTCTGCTGAAACGAGGAGGTTGTACCTGTAAAAAATCTTTAACTGTCTGCATAGATTTTGCCTTTTTTTCCATTTTCTTTAAAACTTCCTCTGCTTTGACACCAAATAACACATCTTTCTGCAATGGAGCATCCAATAACTTTGCTTTGACATATTCTGGTAAGGCTTGCTCTTTTAGCCAAGCATGTCTACGTATTACAGATCCTGTGACAGCTGCTCTACATGAGGCTTCCAATGAATCAAAACCACACTGTAAGGTATGCTTTCCCACCTGTTCTGCTGCATGCAGCAAATCCTGCATCTCTTTGAAATCAGGTTGATCTGTCTGAGTGATCATTTTCTGCTTTAACTGTGTAATCAAGTACTGCTGGTATTTTAGCATGTGGAATTGGCAGTTTAAGGCCCTCATGGCCAAAGTGGCAGATGTATACACTTTCTTCCCCCATCTTTCTAATTCTCTGGAATCTCTTTCAGAAGGGAATGGATTCTTAGCAGTAGAGGCCTTAACCCCTTTGGGACCCTGGGAAATGGTTTTGGGGTCTGCAACAGGGCTTTTATATAGAAACTTATGAGAATCAGGAACTCAGTAGTATCTGTCTGGTTTAGCTGGTGCAGGAGGTAAGGAATCTGGGTTTAGACTAGATTCGGTGTAAACATCATCCAAAATGTCTAAAACTGGAGGAATTGCAAGGGGTCTATGCTGTGGGAGAAGAAGAAACTCACGGAGTCTTTTCCTAGAGTCAGAGTAATCTTGGCCTTCCCAGTGGAAGTGTTCCCTCATGGTGTGTAAAGTTTCCCCAAAAGAGTAGTCTTCAGGGGGGGGAGACAGAGGGAATGGACTCTTCAGCATTTGAGGCTTCATAAGGAGAGAAGGAATAATCCTGGTCCTCAGAGTTAGCTGAGGAAATGGATGCTTGGTCAGAGGAAGGATAATCTTCCTCCAGTCTAGGCCTTTTGTCAGGAGGGGGTTGTGAACCCCTGATAAGGGTAATTAAATCCTCAGCCATCTTAAGCATCTGTTTTTAAGGCATAGGGGCCTGTGGGGGTGTCTGTGGACCCAGTTTCCTAACTTTTAAGGGGGCTTTAAGTTTAGCATAAGACTTAATGGAGATAGTTGTCGGTTTGAAGACACCTTCAGAAACCAAAGGCCTGTCCAAAATCTCCGGATCACTGTCAGGGTTGGCGTCCGAGGGGTGAGAAGGAACCGGCTCCTGAGGCCCAGCTGATTCGGTCTGGGAGGCAGTCAGAATTTCTAACTCAGTGGTAGTCAGGGGCTGCGTAGGCACCTCGCTGAAAACAGGAGAACCGTCGGCAGGCCTTGCTGAGGCCTCGGTATCTGGTCTTGGCCTTGGTTGCCTGTCTTTATCCTTGCGTTTTTTAATCACTGCTGATGTCGGTCGCTCCGACGACATGCTATAGTTAAATTTTCTGCCAAAATAATGTCGGGCGAAATCTGCCAGACGCTTGATTGTACGTTTGTTAAACCTAGCACAAAACCGACAACCAGAGATGTCGTGGTCTGGGCCTAGGCAAGGAATACAATAAGAATGAAAATCCTTATGAGGTATTTGCTTCCCACAAGAAACGCAATTATTAACTTTGTCTGACATCGGTCTGAGGCAAGAAAAGTTTCCCCAACGGGGTACTTAGCTTTAGAGAACACTTCGGGCTGAAATTCGATTCGAAAATCTCAGGAGCTAGCCGACCGGCACTTGCGAACTGCTTCTGCTTTGGGCACCGCGCGGCAAGAAAGACTGAAGAAAATGGCGTTGGCTGCCTCTTTTATCCCCTTGTTGCACTGACGTCAGGGAAGAAGCGACGACAACCGACGCCGGACCAAGACTTTGGAATTCGGCCGACTGCGGGACCGCCTGACGGCAGGATAACCCAAGTGTGATGACTGCAGCAGTATAACACAATGAACATCCACAGGTTCCACAGTTGAAGAAGCATCTCGCGGTATACCAGACTCCAAATGGGTCTCAGTAGAGGCCTATAAATCTGAAGTGGCGGGTATCAGGGGCTTTGAAAGCGCCTCACTGAGTACCGGCGAACTGGCGACTAGCTTAGGAGAAGCGATGTCGGCAGCTTTGAACCTATGCGGTCTGTCTCTGTCTTTATCTTTGCGTTTTTTCGGAATGTTGGTAGTCGGGTGGCTTACCGAAGCCATTTCTGGATAATTGAACCGAGTACCAAAATATTTAGAAGCATAAATAAACAGACAATGAATAGTTTGTTGCTTAAATAAGGCACAAAACCGACAGTGAGATACGTTGTGGTCAGGGCCTAAGCAAGGAATGCAATATGAATGAAAGTCTTTATGAGGTATTTGCTTTCCACAAGAAATACAATTATTAAATTTTACTGACATCGGTTTAGAGCAAGAAAAAGTTTCCCCAACGGGTTACTTAGCTTAGTTGAAGACTTGAAACTCGAAAACAAAAATTTCAGGAGTCGGCTGACCGGCACTTGCGAACTGCTTCTGCTTCAGGCACCGCATGGCAAGAAAGACTGATGTAATGGTGTCGGCTGCATGCTTTATACCCCTGACTATCTGATGTCATGGAAGATGAGGCAGCAACCGATGCAGGACCCAAGACTTTGATAATCAGGTCGACTGAGGGCTACTGCAAGCAGATATAACCCAAATGTGAGGACTGCAACAGTGAAACACGAAGAACATCTGGCTCTACCACTCCCTGAGACAGCATGTGTTGAAGGACAGGGGGAAATAAAGGAATCTGGTCTGGTGGCTGACGAATTACCACCTGGAAAGGAGGAATTGCCTTCAACTATCATCTATAACCTTGATGAATGATCTTCTGAACTCATTTGTCTGAAACCAACTTTTGCCAAAGAGAAAAGTGGAGATTCAGACTTTCTAGAAGGGAAGAGAGACTGCAAGGGTTGGGGGGTGGGGTGGGGGTCACGATCCCTGAAATAATCATTCTGACTTGTTTCGCTGCCCTTGGTTTAAGGGAGGAGGGTTCCTGAATTCATTTTAGAACCCCCTACCATTTCTTCTTAACTACTGTTTACCGTCTCTTTGAAGAGACTGCATATTTTGTTTTTTGATGAAACTGGATGAAGGGTTAGAGAATACCTTAAAAATGTGGTAAAGGAGCGCTGAACAATCTTGAGAGACTCCCTGTATCAGCTTATACCTTTCATCACTCGTTTTGATAACTACTACAGCAGAAGAACCAAAATATCTCTATCCAAAGGAGACTTAAATCTCATTTTTCACATCATCTGGGAGGTTCTGAGAACTTAGCCAAGCAAACCTCCTCAGTGGTCATAGTCTTGGAAGAAGTATCAACTGAATCATACACAGACTGTAAACAATGAACTGTAACCTGTGAAATGGAAGAAACAAAAATATTTAAAGCTGATTTCTCCTCACAAGAAGAAACTGCAGACAAGACATTACTCATGCTTTTACAATTAGTCAGAATAAACTTTAACATACAAGCCTGACAATCCAATATTCTGAAAAATCAGAGTTGCAGAAGCATATATTTTTCTCATATTTGACTATCATTGTCAGAAAGAGTAGGATTAGAATTAACCAAATGTTTAGCATTAGTACACAAAAGTAAAACTTTAACTAAAGCTACATCTGCTGGGTCAGGTTTGGGATGTGTATATAAAAACTTAAAACATAGAGAAACTTTATACATTCTATCTGCCTTTTAGGGACAACCAGGCTGACTATCAGGAAAAATACAGGCAGTGACACATCCTCCAGAGCTGGCAGAACTTATGGAATGGATGCAGGTTCTGAAAATTCCTTCTGTAACAGCTCATAGCATTTTCTGGGGGACCAAGAAACCTCAATGTTCTCCCACTGAAAACCCTGGCACATTCTGGAAACAGTCTTAAAGAAAACCTCCCTCAAGAAAATCAGAAACTCAGCTCTCTTCTGAGTCTGGAACATAGAACAGGAGAAAACCCTGTATCTGTTCCTTTATCCTTCTGTTCAAATTTAGAATCTTGAAAATCTTTTCACGAAAAGAAGTGTCTCTCTCTTTCTTTTACCAGAAACAACTTTATAAGAATCAATATCCTGAATTAAACCCTGTCCCACACCCAGTAAACTACTCATAAGAAAATTTGTGGAGGAGTAGATACACGTTTAGTTTTCTGCATTTTCTGAACTGAAACTGGGTCCGATGGTGTTATTAATGGCAACAGCAGTTCCCAATGGATGTGCACAACATTCAGACCACACAGGAAGGCATTCCCTGTTCCCTCTTCTAAGACTGACAACAGTCTCTCTCGCCTGCACAGTGAGGGATTCCAACAGCTGCTGAGAACATGGCTAACCCCAGTCCATAGTGGCTGTACCTGCTACACCAGAGTGATCCGGGGTAAAATATGAGTAATCTGAGGAACAAGCTATGGCCACAGCAGTGTCACCCACCTGCAGCTGAGGCAAACTTCTAGTCTGCTGTGGCCAGAAAGGCTTACGCTTTTTCATTTTGTGGCTGGAAGAAGGACTAACTGTGGTACTGGTAGCCTGTTCTATGGTCAAGCTGAAAATGGTAACTTTTTCCTGGGGAAAACAAGCGCCAGTAAAGGTTTAGTCTTTAAAGGTCATCTTTTTCACACAAAAATGCAGTAAAAAGCACTTTAAAACACTGTCAGCCCCCAAAGTATAATAAACACTTTCTTCACAGTTAGAAAAAAATGGCTTTCAATTACTTTAAACTTTTATACGGACAGGAAAAAAGTGCTCCTTCATTTAAAAGTACAGTTAAGGCCTGTGAGACACATGCTCCTAGCTTGAAAATAACTTTTCTAAGTAGGAAAGTACAACAAAACTATTTTTTTAAATGTGGAAGGTTCTTCCCCAAAGGGAACATATCTGCCCAACAAAGAAAAAGCACAAAATGACAGTCAATCCTCAAAAGCCCACGGAGGTGCACTTCTTTCAACAGCAGGAAAGCTTTGAAGGGCTTGGCACCTAAACCTGTCTTTGTAGTAAGCTCAGCTCGAGCTGACTGTTCTGGGCAAGTGGAAGTTACACTGAAGCTTTGGAAGCTGGCCAGCTGTTATATCCTTGGCAGGATATAACCCGTACAGTTAAGGCTACTGCAGCAATAATCAATATGATGAAAGTACAGTTGTGTACACTTACCATAAATGTAGACGTTCGAGTGTACTCACTGTTGCAGTCATTACATTTGGGTAATCTGCTGGCAGGTTGCCCTCAATCGGCCTAAATAACAAAGTCTTGGGTCCTGTGTCGGTTGCTGTCCCTTCTTCCATGAAGTCAGGTCGTAAGGGGTATAAAACATGCAGCTGAAGTCATTTTCATCAGTTTTTCTTGCCCCAGATGTCAGGTGTCCCCCAAATGGGGAGCAAAAAAAAAAAAATATATATATATATATATATATATAGATATATATATATTTTTTTTATGCATGTAATTTAGAACACAAAAAAATATACCTCCAAATAAAAGCAAATACACCAAAAAGGCTTTTGAGCATAGTAAAAGAAAGAAGATAAATAGGGGGCTGGCGGGTGGGTAACCAGGACTGCAACAGTGAATAAACTCGAACATCTACATTTATAGTAAGTGTACACAACTGTACTATGTTCTTCGTGTTTCACTGTTGCAGTCATTACATTTGGGTAGAATCCAAAAGCTGTGGTTGGGAGGATGGAATTATAGAGCATTAGGAGCAGCTATAAGGCCCTGCAGGACAGCAGTGGCAAAGCCTACTCTGGATTTAGAGAAGAGAGGTAAATGGTAATGTTTGGTAAATGTATGAACTGAGATCCAAGTAGCAGCTTCTAGAATGTCTCTGGTAGGAACCCCTCTGAGAAAGGCTGCAGAAGAATATGCAGCCCTGGTGGAATGGGATCTGATCCCCTGGGGGACAGGTTTACCATGGTGCATGTAGCAGAAACGAATACAATGGCTTATCCATTTTGAAACAGTCTGCTTTGAAATAGCCTTTCCCTCTGCCCCTGCAGCAAATGCCACCAGTAATTGCTCAGATTTTCTTAGAGGTTTTGTCCTGTTTAAGTAGAATCTTAGTTATCTGTGTACATCCAATGAATGCAGAATCCGCTCTCCCTTGTTCTGTGGATTTGGGAAAAAGGTTGGCGGATGAATGGTCTGATTAAGAGCCACACTAGATACCACTTTAGGCATGAAGGATGGATTGGTCCTGAGAGCCACCCTGTCAGAGTAGAAGATAATGAAAGGCTCCACTGCCATGAGAGCCTGTAGTTCTGAAATCCTTCTAGCTGAAGTGACTGCTAAAAGAAAAGCTGTCTTCCAAGAGAAAAATTTTATGTCTGCATTAGCAGCTGATTCAAAAAGAGGTAAGAGTGAGTTTTTCCAGCACAAAATTGAGGTCCCATGCAGGAGTTGGTGCTCTCCTGGGAGGTCTCATATTTTTGGCCCCTCTGAGGTACTGCCTTAGCAGGGGATAAGAAAAGAGAGAAGGCTCTGTGTTGTAATGATATATAAATATAGAAGAAAAAGATAGACCCTTGTGAAGCATCTCAGTTAAATATTGCAGAATCTGAGGAATATTGGGCATTGCTGTGTTTATTCCTTGTGCTTGGTTCCAGGCACATAATCTTTTTCATTTATCAGCATAAGATTTTCTAGTACTAGGCCTTCTAGCCTCCAAAATGACATCCATCACAGGTTTAGTGAGATATGTAACAGGAGAAATTAGTTGATTAGCCATGCTGCAACATTCAGAGTTTGGAGCCGAGTGTGCAGAATTTGATAGTTCTGCTGAGACAGTAGATGAGGTGTCTGACGTAGGTACCATGGAGGAAGGTGTGACATATTGCGTAGGAGCGGGTACCAGTGTTGGCGAGGCCAGTCTGGAGCAATCAGAATCATTTTCGGTTTTTCCTGTCTGACTTTTAGTAAAACCTTGGAGAGCAGAGGCAGAGGGGGAAAGGCATAGACTGATAAGTTTTTCCAGCTGAATGACAGAGCATCCACGTTCCAAGCTTTTTTGTGATGGATTCTTGTGCAGAATTTGTCCAACTGATAGTTTTGGGGAGAGGCAAAAAGATCTATGTCTGGGCTCCCTCATTTTCATGTCAACATGCTGAAGATTTGTGGATCCAGTTTCCATTCGTGTGGGTCCATAAGATTCCTGCTTAGTTCGTCTGCCAGAGTATTTTGCTTTCCTGGCAGGAATTGAGCTTGTAGATGTATTTGGTAAGTCAAGGCTGTGTTCCACAAAGCCATGGCTAGTCTGCAAAGGGGGTAGGAATGGGTACCCCCCTCCTTGTTTATGTACCAAATAACTGTGGTGTTGTCTTGTCCGTCTTTATCAGTAGTTGTCCTGGATGAAGAAAGTCCTTGAAGGCTGTCAGAGCATTCTGTACAGCTAGCATTTCTTTCTGGTTGATATGTAGGTGCATTTGATTTGGGCTCCATTCGCCCTGAATGCATCTGCCTGCCAGATGGGTCCCCCCCAAGCATAATCTGATGCGTCTGTAGTCAGGGTTTGGGTGGCAGGGGGTAGAGTGAATGACAGTCCCTTGTTCTGGTGACATGTCTCTGCCCACCAAAGAAACTCCTGTTGTAGGCAGGGAATGATAGGAATCATTGTTTCCAGACTGTGACAATGTTGACTCTATAAACTTTTTAGATACCATTGTAGTTTCCTCACATGCAGTCTTGCATATGGAATTAGTAGAGTGCAGGATGCCATGAACCCCAAAGTCTGCAGAATTTGTCTTGCAGATAACTGGGTTTTTGTTGCCATCTGTTTGAAGTATATAGTCAGTTGCCTTTGTTTGTCTGGCGTAAGGTAAGCCATCTGGGCAGTTGTATTCAAGCTTGCACCCAGGAATGTAATTTTTTGAGAGGGTACCAGTTGTGATTTATTTTCATTTATTGTGTACCCTAGGCATGTTAGAAGTCTTTTTACAAATGCCAGATGCTGAAGAATGTCCTTGTTTTGTGCTTGAATGAGACAGTCGACCAAGTAAGGATAGATTTGTATGCTTCTTTGTCTGCAAAATGCAATTACTGGAAAGACCCTGGGCGCAGTAGATAAACCAAAGGGCAGTGCAGTGAATTGGTAATGCATAAAACCTGCCTTGAAGCGGAGGTATCTTCTGCACGATTCCCTTATTGGGATATGCAGGTATGCCTCTTTTAAGTCTAGACTCACTAACCAAGCGTTCTTGCCCAGCATTGGCAGTAGCTGTTGTAAAGTCAGCATTTTGAATTTTGGGATGTCTAAGAATGTGTTCAACATCAATAAGTCAAGTATTGAACGCCAGGCATTGTCTTTTCTGGGTACCAGAAACAGTCTTGAATAAAAACCTTGTCCTTTTTCCTGTTCTGGTATTGGTTGAATAGCCCCCATATCCATGAGGGACGTAACTTGTTTCTGAGCCTCTGCCCACTGATTCTGTGGCAGATCTGGCCAACCATTTGGAATTGGCAAAGTATGGAAATGAAATCTGTACCCCTGGGATACTATGTTTAATACCCACTTGTCCTGGGTTATTAACTGCCAATTCTGAGCATGAAGTGCTAATCCCCCCCCCCCCCCAAGGGGGCTGCCAACAGCTAAGTGCTTGGTGATGGTAGAGGGAAGTCTTTGAGACTGCTTACTGTAGGGTTGTGCTTTGTTTTCTCCACATTTGGAGGTAGAGGCACCCCATTGCTTTGACCTGTAAGAACCCTGTGATTGGTATCTAGAGCCTTTTGAGTGCCCGGATTTGCCTTGTGAGGCTCTGTTGGACACAGGAAAAGACCAATTTTTAGTAGGCCAGTGTCTACTGAATCTGGGTGGCTGCACTTGTAAGAAATATTTTACAGTTTGCATAGATTTAACTTTATCTTCCATTTTCTTTAAAACCTCTTCTGCCTTATTACCAAACAGAGTATCATGCTGTAAAGGTGCATCCAACAATTTAGCTTTAACATGACCAGGCAGATTTTGCTCTTTGGGCCAGACATGCCTTCTAATCACAGATCCAGTAACTGCAGCCCTGCAAGAGGCCTTCAAGGAATCGAAACCATATTGCAAAGTATGCTTTCCAACCTGTTCTGCTGCATGCAATAATTCCTGTAATTCTTTATTTTCCACACAATCAGAAATCAACATAATTTTCTGTTTCAAGAAGCCCATAACATGCTGTTGACATTTAAGCATATTAAACTGGCAGTTTAAGGCCCTAATTGACAAGGTTGCAGACGTATAAACCTTCTTTCCTCATCTATCCAGCGCCCTGGAATGTCTATCAGATGGGGTAGGATTCTTGGCTGTTGAGGCCTTTACACCTTTGGGACAATGTGAGATAGTTTCAGGATCAGCAGCAGGATTTTTGAATAAAAATTTGTGGGAGCCAGGAACCCTGTAATATCTATCTGGCTTACTAGGAGCCGGAGGTAGGGAATCAGGAGTCATGCTTGATCCCGCAAACACATCAACAACATCTAATACAGGAGGTATAGCCAAAAGCCTATGCTGAGGAAGAAGGAAATCGCTAAGCCTCTGTTTTGATTCGGAGAAATCCTGACTCTCCCAATGAAAATGTCCCCTTAAAGTATGCAAGGTTTCTCCAAAAGAATAATCCTCAGGAGGAGATGCAGATGGAATGGATTCTTCAGCATCTGAATCCGCATAGGGTGGTATAAAAAATTCCTGATCAGAAGAAGAATCAGAAGAAATAGAAACCTGATCTGAAGATTCATAATCTGTGTCTTGCCTAGGCATCTTGGCAGGGGGGGTAATTAAGTCTTCAGCCATTTTGATCATCAGTTTTTAGGCATAGGGGCCTGAGCATGTGGCTCATGCATCGTTTTTTTAGACTTGGAAGTTGCTTTTGTTTTTGAAGCTGGCGTCAGTTTTATATAGAAATGCTGAGGCCTGAAAACAACCTCAGAAGCCGGTGCCTGCTCAGTGGCTCAGGACCCATCCGAGGGAGAGACATCGGCAGGTTCAATACTCTGAGAATCTCGCGTCATACCAAACTCCGCATGGGTCTCAGTAGAGGCCTGCGACTCAAAAGTAGCGGGTATCAGGGGCTGCGAAAGCACCTCACTGAGTACCGGCGAACCAGCGACTGGCTTAGGAGAAGCTTCAACGGTTTTGGATCTTGACGGTCTGTCTCTGTCCTTTTCTTTGCGTTTTTTGTGAAATCCGGTAGTTGGATTACTATCCGACGACATTTCAGGGTAATTAAATCTGGATCCAAAATATTTTGAAGCAAAGACATACCGACACTTAATAGTGCATTGGTTAAATCTAGCACAAAACCGACAGCAAGGCACGTTATGATCTGGGCCTAGGCAAGGAATACAGTACAAATGAAAATCCTTATGAGGTATTTGCTTCCCACAAGTAATGCAATTATTAACTTTTACTGACATCAGTAAGGAGCAAGAAAAAGTTTCCCCAATGGGGTACTTACCTTTAATCGAAGACGTCGGATCTGAAACTCGAATGCGAAAATTTCAGGAGTCAGCTTGCGAACTGCTTCTGCTTCAGGCACCACGCGGCAAGAAAGACTGAAGAAAATGGAGTCGGCTGCATGTTTTATACCCCTGACGACCTGACGTCATGGAAGAGGAGACAGCAACCGACGCAGGACCCAAGACTTTGATATTCAGGCCGACTGAGGGCAACCTTCCAGCAGATTACCCTAATGTAATGACTGCAACAGTGAAACACGAAGAACATCTGACAGCAAGGCACATTGTGGTCAGGGCCTAGGCAAGGAATACAGTACAAATAAAAATCCTTATGAGGTATTTGCTTCCCACAAGTAATACAATTATTAACTTTTACTGACATCGGTAAGAAGCAAGAAAAATTTTCCCCAACGGGGTACTTAGCTTTAGGTTGAAGACTTTGGTTCTGAAACTCGAAAACGAAAATTTCAGGAGTCGGCTGACTGGCACTTGCGAACTGCTTCTGCTTCGGGCACCGCGCGGCAAGAAATACTGATGAAAATGGCATCGGCTGCATGTTTTATACCCCTCACAACATGACGTCATGGAAGAAGGGACAGCAACCGACGCAGGACCCAAGACTTTGTTATTCAGGCCGACTGAGGGCAACCTGCCAGCAGATTACCCAAATGTAATGACTGCAACAGTGAAACACGAAGAACATCACTGAAGTATTCTTCTACCCTTGTTTTGAGGGTTTGGGAAGAACACAGGAAGATGGACAGCCTGATTCAAACAAATCTCTGACACCACCTTAAGCATACATTAAAGTTATGTACTCATCTTAACTATGCATATGTGTTGTCCATTTTCATTATTCCTCAACTACTGGGTGCCTGATCCAACTGGGCTGCAGTTACTAGACTCTTGGAGGATCCAACTCTCAAGCTCCTCCCTCTACCCATAATGCCCCAGTCAACCTGTTATACCATCAGATCAAATTTCAGTGAAACACGAGATAAGCCTGACAAGTACTTGACCATGGACAGTACTATCTGGTTTGGGTACACCATTCTTTATGGTACCAAAAGGAGAACCTTTTCCATTTAGCAAGGTATGAAATTTCTTGTACTTGGTTTCCCAGCCTCCCTCATGATTTTAAGCACTCCTTAGTAAAGGGGAGGAAGAGTGCTATACTACCCATGCAATCAATCTTAAGGTTGGTTTGCATGGCAGAACCCTTGTTCTGAGATAACCGGTACAAACGCTGAGGCAGTGGGACACACTCCATTCTTAACATGTTCTGCAGGACAAAGAACCACTGTTGTCTCAGCCATAAGTGTGTTGTTAGAAGAATTTCTAGTGTGCCCTGCTGAACCTTCTGAATTACCCTGAAGAGAAGACAGATGGGAAGAAAGGCATAATGAAATAGACTCAAACAAATGAATGAGAAGACATCTAGATCAGGACCCATTTGGTGTCCTTGTGCAATATTTTCTTCACTGTTTCGTTTTCCAGAGATGGGAAAAAAAGAAGTTATGTCTTACCATAACATTCCATCTGTGTTGTCAATCTTTACCAATCCTTGACGGAAACGACAGTTTACTTCAGCTCAGGCTCTCCAAACTCTCTAGCCAGGCTCTACCTATAATGTTTCTCACAGAGATTACCTCAAATTGAGTTTGCCAAGGAGTGGTAGTCAGAAGTGAAAGGTCATAAATACATGACAGCTAGATTAATTGAGGCCAAATATGAATCCTTAAAGGGAAGCTAGCCAAGGATGAAATTCAGTCTACTAAGAGTCTCCGGATGGGGGGTGGAGGGTGGGGATGTCAAAGACTGGTGAAGATCGACAACACAGATGGAATGTTATGGTAAGACATAACTTCTTTATCTGATGTTGTCAATCTTCACTCAGTCCTTGAAAGTGGGACTACTTTAGCCTCGGGAGGTCTCACGGAAGAATATTCCTAAGCACCATACAGCCAAAGGATGCTCGTCCCCTTGAGACCTTTTCCAATTTGTAATGAGTGACAAAGGTATGATGAGAAGACCAAGTGGCTGCTGCACAAATGTTGACTAAAGAAGCTCTGGCATGAAAGACTGTAGAAGTAGCTACTGCTCTCGTAGAATGGGCTTGAATTGTTTTTGGGAGCTGGAGTCCTTTAGAATGATAAATGAATGTGATGCAATCTCTAAGCCACTTGGCCAAGGTAACCTTAGAATCTGGGTTACCTAGATGGAGAGAAGAAAATGCCACAAAATGTTGGTTTGACTTTCTAAATACTTTACTCATGTGAAGATAAAAATGCAGTTGTCTGTGCATGTCAAGTAAATGGAGAGCATATTCTCCCTTGTTTGAAAAATTTGGGAAAAAGACTGGTAGCTGTACAGTCTGATTAATATTAGTCTCAGATACAAGCTTGAGCAGAAAAAAGGGTTAGTACAAAGAGCAACTCTATCCTTATGACAAATTAAGTATGGAGGATCGCACAATAGGGCCTGAAGATCTGAGACTCTTCTGGCAGAAGTGATGGTCACCAAAAATAAGGTTTTCCAGGACATATATTTTAAGACATAAGTTGCAGATGGTTCAAAGGGGTTCCTAGTCAGGGCCTGAAGAACCATAGTTAAATCCCAAGGGGGAAGAGGTTCTTTAAATGGAGCATTAGACCTCTTAGGAATGCTTTACACAGTTTGTGTGACATTAGAGGGGAACCCGCCACTCATATATGGAAGTTTGAAATTGCAGCTAGGTGCACTTTAATCGTTGAAGTAGAGGAACACGACTGGTAATGCAAAGCCAGAAAATCTAATATTTCGTGGATAGGACTGGAATAAGGATCTATCTCATTATCCAGAGCCCATTTAGCAAATTTTTCCAATTTACTTTAATATAATCTCCTTGTAGACGTTTTGTGATGAGTGATAACAATTTGTCGGGCAGGTGAGGAAAGAGAAGGATGCCTGGCAATCACTGAAATTGGAGAAACTACCCAGTGAGCTTGAGGTTTTGGAGATTCTGATACACCATGCCCTCCGGGTGACACAGTAGATCTAAGACTACATCCAGAATCCATGGTTTCCGAATTAAATGAGGCCATAGGAAGGGAAACCAAACTTGTTGAGGCCAGAAGGGGGCAATGAGAATTACTGAATTTTCAGTCCTTTTGGCTTTCTTCAGGAAGTGTGAAATGAGAGGAATTGGAGGAAAGGCATAAAGTAGACCAGGAGGCCAATCGTGGAGAAGAGCGTCTCTGGGTGACTCTCCCTGAGGGGGGATTAGGGCAAAGTAACTTCTGCACTTGTTTAGAAAAAGGCAAAAATGTCACAGCAAGGTTGGCCCCAGTGGTGAAAAATGCTGTTCACCACTGTTGGATTGAGAGACCACTCGTGAGGCAAGAGAATAGTTCTGCTCAATTTGTCCGCTAACACGTTGGAGTTCCCCAGAATGTGTGTTGCTGTGAGCAAGCAGTTGGAAGAAATCATCCATTGCCAAACTCTGAGCACTTCTCGACACAACAGGTAAGAATTGGTTACCCCTTATTTGTTTATGCACCAGACTACTGACATGTTGTCCATCTGAATCGGTACTGTTCCTAGAAGGAGGACATCTTTGACTGCTTGCAACACTAACAGCACTGCCCTCATCTCTAGTACATTGATGTGAAAGTTGGCCTCCAATTGGGGACACGAGCCTTGGACTGTCCTTCCCAGATAATGCCCCCTCACCCTGTCTGGGAAGCATCAGTGGTCACTGTGGCTTTGGGCTGAGGAAAAAATGAAGGGACGACCCATGAGAACCTGGCTGGAATTTAGCCACCACAAAGTACAGCTGTGCACACTTACCATAAATGTAGATGTTCAAGTGCATTCACTGTTGCAGTCATCACATTTGGGTTATCCCTGCCAGAGTAGCACTCAGTTGGACTGAATACCAGAGGCTTAATATTTCTGCATTGGTTGCCGTCACCCCAGGACTGATGTCAGGTTGTCAGTGTTATAAATTAGGCAGCCAACACCATTACATCAGTTTTTCTTGACCTGTCAGGAGCCCCCAAGACAGAGCTAAGTTATGGTGGAAGAAAACCACCAGAAGAAAGTAAATACCAAAAAATCCTTGTAAGGATAGACAGAGAGAAATTGAGAGAGAGAGACAAGGGGCGATGGCGGGAGGGAAACCAGGACTGCAACAGTGAATGCACTGGAACATCTACATTTATGGTAAGTGTAGACAATTGTACTGTGTGCTTCGTGTTTCACAGTTGCAGTCATCACATTTGGGTTGATTCCCAAAGCTGAAGAAAACGGTGGAGGCAGTCAAGAAGCCTGGGGGCTGGCTAGGATGCCCTGCAAGACTGCTGTGGCAAAGCCTGCTGTGGATTTGGAGAGGACAGGCAGGTGGTAATGCTTGGTGAAGGTATGAACAGATGTCCATGTTGCAGCCTCTAGGATGTCCCTGGTGGGGACCCCTCTGAGGAGAGCTGCAGAGGTGGAGGTTGCTCTGGTAGATCCTGACCCCCTTGGGGAGGAGGTTTCCCATGCTGCTTGTAGCAGAAATGGTTGCAGTGTGCTATCCATTTGGAAATGGTTTGTTTGGATATGGCCTTGCCCTCTGCTCGTGCGGCAAAGCTGACTAACAAGTGATCAGTCTTTCTAAATGATTTATTCCTGTCTAGATAGAATCTGAGCTGTTTGTGCACATCTAGAGAGTGAAGAATCTTCCCCCCTTGTTTTGTGGGTTAGGGAAAAAAGTGGGTAAATTAATGGATTGGTTGAGGGCCACACTGGACACCACTTTTGGCATGAAGGCTGGGTTAGTCTGGAGGAAGACCCTGTCAGCATGGAATATGATGAAAGGCTCTACAGCCATTAGTGCTTGTAGCTCGGATACTCTTCTAGCTGAAGTGATGGCCAGAAGCAAAGCTGTCTTCCAAAAGAGGAACTTTAACTCTGCTGACGTTGCTGGTTCAAAGGAGGGCAGGCTGAGATTTTCCAAAACAAAGTTAACGTCCCAAGCTGGGGTAGGTGCTCTTCTGTGTGGCCTCAAGTTGTTAGCCCCTCTTAGAAACTGTTTGATGAAAGGGTGGGAGAAAAAAGGCGGCTCTGTGCTGAAATGAGCAGAGATGGCAGAACATGAATTTAATAGAAGAGAAGGATAGCCCCATGTGTAGTAGGTCAGCCAGGTAATCCAGGATGAGAGGTAGGGAGGGCTGTGCCATTCCAGCTCCCTTAGCCTGGATGCAGGTGCAAAACCTTTTCCACTTTTCAGCATAAGACTTTCTAGTGCTAGGGTGTCTGGCCTCACGTATAACATCTAGAACTTGTTTGCTTAGACTGTCAGCTTGTGCAGTGGTCAGGGAATAAGCTAGTCTGCCAGATTGAGGGTCTGCAATTGGGGATGCATGAATTCTCCATTCCTCTGGGTCAGGATTGTTGGGATTTGAGGGAGATGCCATGGTGGCAGAGGTGACAGGCTGCGCCAGCAGAGGGTACCAGTGCTGGCATGGCCAGTCTGGGGCAATCAGGATTGTCCTCGGTTTTTCCTCCCATATTTTGAGCAGTACCCTTGTAATGGGCAGTAGACGGGAGAATGCATAGACCAAAAGGTTGACCCACTGGAAGGATAGAGCATCCACTTTCCAGGCCTTGTTGTGAGGTAACCTGATGCAGAATTTGCTGAGTTGATGGTTGGAGTGGGAAGCAAAGAGGTTGACCTTTGGGGTGCCCCATTTCTGGGTTACAAGGGTGAAGGTTCTTTGGTCTAGCTGCCACTCATGTGGGTCCAGAAGATTTCTGTTTAAGTTGTCTGCCACTGAGTTTAGAGAGCCTGGCAGGAATTGTGCTAACAGGTGTAGTTGCATGGATGAGGCCGTGTGCCAAAGGGTTAAGGCGAGCCTGCACAGAGGGTACAAGTGAGTCCCTCCCTGCTTCTTGATATACAACATCACAGTGGTGTTGTCTGTTTTGATCAGTAGAGGCCCCGGGGAGAGTAGGGGTCTGAAGGCTGTCAGAGCTTGCTGAACAACTAACATCTCTTTTTGGTTGATGTGCAGATGTATTTGGTTTGGACTCCATTGGCCCTGAATGCACCTGCCGTCCAGGTGAGCACCCCAGGCATAGTCTGATGCATCTGTGGTGAGGGTCTGGGCGGCGTGGGGTTGTGAGAAGGGTAGGCCCCTTGTTGTGGTTGCATGCTTCTGCCCACCAAAGGAAATCTTTCCTTAAACAAGGTATCATTGGTATAAGAGTTTCCAGGTCTTGGGAGTGTTGACACCAAAGGATTTTTAGGTACCACTGTAGTTTCCTCATATGCAGTCTGGCATATGGAATGAGTAGAATGCAAGAAGCCATGAACACCAGAGCTTGCAGGATTTTCCTTGCGGATAACTAGGGTCTGGTGGCTAGTTGAGAGAAGTAGGATGTCAGGTAGGTTTGTTCTTCTGGTTTAAGGAATGTCATCTGGGATGCTGTGTCCAGGCTTGCTCCTAGGATTACAATTTTTTGCGTGGGTACTAGTTTGGATTTCTTTTCAGTGATAGTACACCCCAGGGAGGTCAGTAGGTCCTTTACAAAGGTCAGGTGCTTTAGCAGCTTTTCCTGACTGTCTGCCTGAATCAGGCAGTCGTCTAAGTATGGGTAAATTTGAATATTTCTTTGTCTGCAAAAAGCAATGGCGGGAGCCCGGCATTTTGTGGAAACTCTGGGAGCAGTGGATAAGCCAAATGGAACCACAGTTAAAGTGCAGTGATCCTGCTCTGAAACTGAGATATTTCCTTCAAGATTCCCTGACTGGGATGTGTAGGTAGACCTCTTTTATGTCTAGGGCGGCTAACCAAGCATCCTTGGAGAGCATAGGTAGAAGCTGCTGGAGGGTGAACATTTTGAATTTTGGTATCACCAGGAAAGTGTTTAGAATGGACAGATCGATGATGGGGCGCCAGGTGCCCTCTTTTCTGGGTACCAAGAAGAGTCTGGTGTAGACACCTTGGCCTACCTGTTCTGCAGGAACATGCTCTACTGCCCTCATTGAGAGCAGGGAAAAGACTTGCTTTTTGGCCTCTGCACACTGGTTTGGGGGAAGATCTGGAAACCCATTTGGGGTTGGTAGAGTGCGGAAATAAAATCAGTATCCCTGGGACACTATGTTGAGGACCCAGCAGTTGTTGGTAATGGTGGCCCAGGTGCTTGCGTGGAAGGAGAGTTTTTCTCCTAGGGGCAAGAGCAGGTGGAAGTGTAAAGTCATTGTGAGTTCTTACCATGAGGAGGTGGCTTAGCACTTCCTGGTTTTGAAGATGAGGAATTCCATTGCTTAGATCTCTGCATTCCCTGAGGCTGCTGTCTGGGGGGCCTGCTTCTCCGGGGTTTGGGCTGAGCTGACCTGGAGGGGGCAGGAAAGGACTAGTGCTTGGAGGGGCAATGCCTACTGAACCTCAGTGGCTGGACCTGCAAGAAGTCTTTAACTGTCTGCATAGATTTAGCTGTTTCTTCCATCTTTTTTAAGACCTCCTCTGCCTTGGTGCCAAATAAGTTGTCTTTGTGCAGTGGTGAGTCCAATAATTTGGATTTGACATGGTCTGGCAAGGGCGGTTCCTTTAGCCAAGCATGCCTTCTAAGGACAGAACCAGTGACTGCTGCCCTGCAAGATGCTTCTAGGGGGTCAAAACAACATTGTAAGGTGTGCTTAGTTACGTGACTTGCAGAATGCATTAACTCTCATAACTCTTTATTTTCTGCACAAGCAGGAAAAGAAGATAATTTTTGTTTGAGGAGTTCCATGGTATGTTGCTGATATTGCAGCATATGGAACTGACAATTTAGTGTTCTAATAGCAAGAGTAGCAGAGGTGTACACTTTTTTACCCCATCTGTCTAATGCTCGGGAATCCCCATCTGAGAGGGTGGGATTCTTAGCAGAAGTTGCTTTAATTCCTTTAGGTCCTTGAGATATAACCGTGGGATCAGCAGTAGGATTTATGAAAAGAAATTTGTGAGTCAGGACTCTATAGTATCTGTTTGGTATCCTGGGATCAGGAGGGAGGGTGTCAGGAGTCAAACTGGATTCCATAAAAACATCATCCACAACATCCAGGACAGGAGGAATGGTCAGAGGTCTGTGCTCCCGACATTCTCATTGGAAATGTTCCCTTAAGGTATGTAGGGTTTCCCCAAAGGAAAAGTCCTTGGGTGGAGAGGCTGAAGGGATGGATTCCTCTGCTTCTGAATCCTCATAATCTGAGATGGGTTGCATGTCTTCAAATTCAGATGCATCAGAGTCATCGGACTCCTGTTCAGATAAAACTACTGGGGTGAAATCTCTTTCTTTTGGAAGGGGTAGCCTGGCTTCCCCTGATGAGCATTATAAGATCTTCCGCCTTTTTAAGCATCTGAGACTGAGGCAATGAAGCAGGTGCCTGAGATTAGGTCATCGGTTTCTTGGGTGTGGTTCATACCCTGGGCCTTAGAAACTCGGCAGTTTTCGACAGAACAGTAGATGTGAAAGTCGTTGTCGGTCTGTGTCGAGAATCGGTAGAGCGAAGTACTTCCTCAGAAGCCAGTGCCTGCTCAGCGGCTCCAGACCCATCCAAGGTAGAGACATCAGCAGGATCCTTAGTCGATTAAGAGTCTTGTGGCTAACCGGAGTCCGAAAGGGTCTCGGTAGTAGCCTGCGAATCCACAGATGCAGGGATCAGGGGCTGTGAAAGCGCCTCACTGAGGACCGGAGAACTGACGACTAGCTTAACGGAAGCTTAGTTGGCAGTTGTGGATCTGTGCGGTCTGTTTCTGTCTTTATCTTTACATTTTTTCGGAAGATCTGCTGTCAGATGGCTTACCGAAGCCATATTGGAATTCGAGGACTGAGCGCAAAACTCTCGCTACAATAAGGGCCCGACGATGTGTAGCTCTGGCGTTGAACAAAGCACAAAAGTGACAGTGGGGGATGTCATGGACTGGGCCTAAGCAAGTGAAGCAGTAAGAATGAAAATCTCGGTGTGGTATTTGCTTTCCACAGGCGAGACAATTGTTAACTTTTTCTGACATCGGTTAGAACAAGAAAAAAAGATCCCCCACGGGGTACTTAGCCTTAGAATACTTCAACTTCAATTCGGAAATGAAAAAGTCAGGTAGTGGCCGATCAGCACTCGTGCAAACTGCTTCTGCTTCGGGCTCCTCGGCAAGAAGGGCTGATGTAATGACGTCGGCTGCCTTAATTTATAACACTGACGACCTCACGTCAGTCCTGGAGCGACGGCAACCAATGCAGAAATACTAAGCCTCTGGTATTTGGGCCGACTGAGGGCTATCCTGACAGGGATAACCCAAATGTGATGACTGCAACAGTGAAACATGAAGAACATCAGGTCATGCTTGCAACGACAGGTCATGCTTGCAACGACTGGTAATCAGAATTGGCTGAGACATTGCTTGGAGTATGAGAGATCAATGGGATGCTAGTAGCCATTGCAATATCCATATGTGAAACCTTGTTAAAGGAACTAGAGTGATTGCTGCTGCCATGGAGCCTAATGTTTGAAGAACTAATTTTGCTGGGACACTGTTGTTGCGTAGTATCTGACCGACCTTGGATCTTACACGTTGTAGCCTTTCTGGAAGGACAAATGTCTAAGTAAGCTCCAATGAAATCCAGTTGCTGAGTGGGTTGAAGTGTGAACTTTTTGAACTTTATAGTAATTCCTAGAGATGTACAGAGATGTATGGTGTAATCTCTTGCCCGTTCTGACACCTAGTGGTAGCAGTGAGGAACCAGTTGTCGAGATATGGAAATATTCAAAACCCTTCCAGTCTTAGATGAGCTGAAGCATGGTGGTAGCGGTGAGGAGCCAGTCGTTGAGATATGGAAATACTCGAAACCGTTGCAGTCTTAGTTGCTACCACTGCCATGCATTTGGTAAAGACCCTGGGGGCTGTGGTGAGTCCAAAGGGCAGTGCTCTGAATTGGAAATGACTGGCTTCCAGCTGGAAGTGCAAAAACCTTCTGGAGCTCTCTTCCATTTTTATGTGGTAATATGCATCTTGGAGGTCGATAGAGCACATCCACTCGTCTTCTTCCAGGAATGGAAGTATTGACTGAACCGTGACCATCTGGAATTTGGTTTGTTGAACTGCCTTGTTGAATTGGCTGAGATCCAAGATGGGTCTCCAGTTCCCTGTTTTCTTGGGCAGTAAAAATCCAGATCCTTTCTGGTCTGGCGGGACTTTTTGGATGAGACTTTTGCTTAGCAGTTTTTGAATTTATAGACTGCTGCTTCCCTGAGACTGGGTGGTACATCTGGATTTTTTCTGGGGTTTTGGAGGTTGTGGTAGAGGAATTTGGTAACCTCTGGATATAATTCTCTGCACCCATTTGTCCGTTAACATTTGCCAGGCAGATTGGTGTAGAGAAAGCTATCATCCCCTGACTGCCTCCAGAAGGCAGGCAATCGGGCACCCATTCAGGGGTGCTGGTAGGAAGCTCCAGAGAAGGTCTCTCTGGATCTCTGGTTTTGCAGTCCATTTCTGCCTCTAGGGCGACATCTTCCATTGCTTCCCTCTCTGCGCTGGGAGAAGTCTTTGGCTCGTGAATCCTGGAAAGGCCCTTTGGATTTTTTAAACCAAAGTCTCCCACTCCTCTGGTTCCTAGAGTACGGTCTCTGAGGAGTGGAGAAACGTATGCCAATGGCAGAAAGGGTCTTACTGTCCTTTTCACATCTGGCTAGGGTATCTTTTACCTTGGGTCTAAACAGAGAAGATCATCAAATGCAGTATTGACGAATGATGCTTTAAATGGCTTCGCAAAGTCACACAAGCGCATCCATGAATGCCTTCTAATGGCTATGCCTGAACCCACTGCCCTAGTCATTCCTTCAGCTGCATGAGCAATGAGCCTCATGGACGAGTAAGAAATTGCTTCTAGGGTTGCAAGCTGAGAAGCAACTTTATCTCGTATCCCTTCAGCCACTGCTCCTTCGAGGGTATCCGAAAAGTTCCTTGATTAGATCCCTCTGTAGTCGTGTATAATGCACCATACAATTCAAGGACCTTAGAGCAAAGAACAAAAACGTACTTCCCAAATCTATCCAAAGTCCTAGACTCCTTGTTAGGAGGATGGATAGTAGGACCTTCCTCGACAAGTTCCTTTCTGGTGGCTGCCGCTACCACAATGACATCAATGGGAATTCCTTTGGCCCACTGCGGTTCCTCCTTAGGGGCTGATAATACTCAATTAGGTATCTTAGGGATTGGCTCTATGGCGTCTGGCATCTTCCATGCCCACTGAGCAATCAGTTTAATGAGACCGTCAGCAGGCAGAAAAATCCAAGTAGTAGAGGGTTGGGCATGAAAAGCCTCCAGGCATACTGATTCCTCTGAGGAAGGTTAGGAGGAAGACAAGCCACCCCTCTGTTTTAGGATGCCCCAGAAGGAAACATCATCAGGGAGTGACCTGGGAGAACCTTTTTCTTCATCAAAATCAGTATCTTCAGTGAAAGACTCTTCTGGAGACTCTAAGTGCTTCCTCTTGCACTTTCTTTTTGCAGGGATTTCCTTGAGGGGATGATCCTGGGAAGTATCCAAAGAGGAGACTATTACGGTAGGTGTTACCTGAGACTTCTGTGCCCTCTGTCCTGGGGATGAGACTGATGGCAGTTCAGGTTGAGGAGATACAGAAATCTGTCCCGACAGGGATGGCAAGGACTGCGAGTCTCCAATAGACAATGTCTTCTCCATAATCCAGAAGACTGCTGCTCCCCCCCCGTTGAGGGATAGGAGCCCGGAACCAAAACAGATTCCTTCAGAAAAAGAAGTTATGTACCTACCATAACGTTCCATGTTAGCTGTAATAGCTAACCCCAGCTATAGCTATGGAATGAAACCCCTCCAAACAGAGGGTTAAAACTAGACTCCTCTCGGTCCAATAGGACAGGGGGAAGGAGGGGAAACACAAGAAAGAAGGAGAGATGAAGACAACTAACATGGAACGTTATGGTAGGTACATAACTTCTTTATGTTAAGTTGTCTATCTCGCCTTCGTTTCTTGCTTGTTGGGACAGCGTCCCTAGCACCTACGATCCTGGACGGCTCATTGGAACAGACTCTTCAGAACAGTGGAACCAAAGTTAGCTCTATTCCTGGAGACCATGTCTAACTTGTAATGAGTAATAAAGGTATGAGGATTTGCCCACGTGGCAGCAGCACAAATAGATTCCATGGGCAACCTAGACTGGAAGGCTACAGAGGTGGCCAAAGCCCTAGTAGAATGACCTTTCAGTTTGGTAGGCAACTCTTTGTTTCTTAGTTGATAGATGAAGGTAATAATGTGAGAGAACCACCTGGAAAGGGTAACTTTGGAAACTGGAAGACCCTGCTTGCCCCTAGCATAGGAAAGGAAAAGTTGGTCCGACTTTCTTATATCCTTCGTTCTATGCAGGTAAAAACGCAATTGTCAATGAACATCCAAAAGGTGTAATTTGTATTCTGCCTTATTGGTGTGGTTAGGGAAAAACACAGGAAGGTCTATAGATTGGTTTAGATTATTTTCTGAGCAGACTTTCGGAAGGAAGGAGGGATTAGTTCTCAGAGCAACCCTGTCCTTATGAAAAACTAAGTACGGAGGACGGACACTTAGTGCCTGAAGTTCAGAGACACATCAGGCTGAGGTAATAGCTACCAGAAAGAGAGTTTTCCAAGACAGAAACTTAATGGAGCAGGATACTGCTGGTTCAAAATGGGGCATAATCAAGGAGGTTAGTGCCAAATTAAGGTCCCAAGGGGGAGAGGGATCTCTCACTGGGGGCCTAAGGAGAGTCGTCCCTCTGAGGAAGGCCTTACACAGCTTATGAGACATAATGTTTAGATTAGAAAACCCAAAATGAAAGTTAGAGATGGCCACTAATTGAACCCTGATTGTGGCTGAAGCGGACCCAGAATGAAAAAGCTCTGTTAGGAAATCCAAGATTTCGTGAACTGGGGCTGAAAAGGGATCTATGTTCCTAACCTCTGCCCAACAAGAGGAACATTTCCATTTGCTAACATAAGTCTTCCTAGTAGCGGATTTGTGAGAGGAGACAATAATCTCACGCACAGCTGGGGAGATGCTGGGAAGCCTGGCTAGGGTTGGAATTGGATCAACCAAGCTGTGAGCTGGAGTGTTTGGAGGGATCGATGTAGCTCTTCTGATTGATGAATCAGCAGGTCTGGAATAGGATCCAGAGTCCAGGGCTGCTCGAGGAGGTAACGCTGCAGGAATGGAATCCATATCTGTCGAGGCCAGTAAGGGGCAATGAGGACCATTTTGCAACCCAACGATATAGCTTTCTGTATGAGTTTGGGTATAAGAGGGAATGGCGGAAATGCATAAAGAAGTCCCTGAGGCCAATCGTGGACTACATCATCTCTGGGAGGGTGGTCGGGAAGCAGTAAAAGGGAGAAGTAGTTGCTGCATTTGCTGTTGAAGGGGGTGGCAAACAGATCGCAGCAAGGCTGTCCCCATTTGCGGAAGATCATATCCGCAACTACCTGATTCAGAGACCACTCGTGAGGCATGAGAATAGCTCTGCTGAGCCTGTCCGCTATGACGTTGGACTTCCCAGGGATGTGCGTTGCAATCAGAAATCATTGGGAGGAAATCACCCACTGCCAGAGTCTGAGTGGTTCTCGACATAGGGGGTAGGACCTGGTTCTGCCCTGCTTGTTGATGTACCACACTACTGACATGTTGTTCGTTTGAATTGCAATGGTCCCGGAAAGGAGTGAGTCCTGAAGTGCTTGCAAAACTAGGAGCACGGCTCTCATCTCCAAGACATTTATGTGCAGATGGTACTCGTGAGGCTGCCAAGTGCCTTGGACTGTCCTGCCCTGATAATGCCCCCTCCACCCTATCAGTGAGGCATCCGTGGTCACTGTGGCAACTGGGGGAGGCTGGATGAATGATCTGCCCTGAGACACTAGTGGGGAGACCATCCACCAGGAAAGGTGCCTTTTGCATGTTTCTGTAATTACTATCATGTGAGACATGGGGAGCTGTTGAAAGGACCACTGTGTGAAGAGAAGCCACTGAAGGATTCTCATGTGAAAACGGGCCAGAGGTATCAGAAGAATTGCCGCTGCCATAGAACCCAGAGTTTGAAGGACCAACCTGACTTGTACCCTTTTGCATTGCATGAGGATGTGAACTTGTTGCCGAAATGTGGCCACCCTGTCTGGCGGTAGCCTTGCGGACATACTTCTGGTATCTAAATCTGCTCTTATATAGGTAATAGATTGACAGGGCAATAAGGCAGATTTTTCAAAATTTACAGTAATGCCTAGCTGGGCACAAATTGTGATTGTATAGTCCCTGGCTTGAAGGAGTTGATGCCTGGTAGTAGCAGTAAGGAGCCAGTCGTCTAGATATGGAAACACCTGGAATCCTTGACGCCTCAGGTGAGCCGTGACTACTGCCATGCATTTGGTGAACACCCTGGGAGCTGTGGTGAGACCAAAGGGCAGAGCTCTGAACTGGTAATGACTGGCTCCCAGCCAGAAGCGAAGGAATCTCCTGGAGCACCTGTCCATTTTGATGTGATAGTACGCATCCTGAAGATCTATTGAGCATATCCAATTGTCCTGACCCAAAAAGGGTAGAATGGACTGTAGCATGACCATCAGAAACCTTGTTCTTTGGACAGACTTGTTTAGTCTGTTGAGATCCAATACTGGTCTCCAGTCCCCTGTCTTTTTTGATACCAAAAAGAACCTTGAGTAAGTTCTGGATCCGAGTTGGTCTGCCGGGACTTCCTGGATGACTTTTTTTTCTAGCAGTCTTGAAACTTCTATGACTGCTTGGGCCCTCAGATTGGGTGGAACATCTGGAAGGGATTTGCTTGACAGTAAGGGGGGTTGAAAGAAGGGAATCATGTAGCCTCCGGATATGATTGAATGTACCCATATGTCTCACGTTAGGTTTTGCCAGGCTTTTAAGTACAGTGAAAGTCTTCCCCCAACTGCTTCCAGAGGCGGACAGCTGGGCAACCCTACAGGAATGCTGGAAGGGCTTGTCAGAGGAGGATTCTCTGCTGCCCTGGTTCTGTGGACTCCCTCTGCCCCGAAGGCGGCGTCTGTTGTTATTGTTTCCTCCTCTGCCCTGGAGGAAAAATCACTACGTGCGTCAGGCGAGGCTCCCTGGAATTTCCGAAACCACATTTTACCACTCTTCTGACCTTTGGGATATGGTCTGGAAGGAGTGGAAAAACGAACTCCCACGGCAGAGAGAGTCTTGCCTTCCTGTTCACACCTAGTGAGAGTGTCTTTCACCTGTGGTCCAAAAGAAATGACCGTCAAAGGGAGTGTTGGTGAATGACGCCCTAAAAGGTTTCGCAAAATTACACAGCCGCATCCATGCGTGTCTCCTGAGGGCCACGCCTGTACCTGCGCCTCTACTCGCACCATCGGCTGCATAGGAAATGAGTCTCCTGGAGGAGTTAACTAGCGAATTAAGGGTCACCAGCTGAGAAGCCACTTTAGCTTGAGCCCCTTTAGCTGATGGATCCTGGAGGGAATCTCCAAGCTCTTTCAGGAGATCCCACTTGAAGCCTGGTAAAATGGCATAAGTAATTAAGAGACCTCATGGAAAAGGTCGCTGAAGCAAACATTCGCTTCCTGTATCTATCCGTGGTCCTAGACTCCTTGTTAGGAGGATGGACAGAGGAAGAAGTTTCCACTAACTCCTTTTTAGTGGCTGCTGCTACCACCATGGCATCTACGGGAACACCCTTAGTAAGAAACTGTTTACCACGGGGTGCAGTGATAAACTTGCCGGGTCTCCTCGGGGTTGGTTCCACTGCATCCGGGGCTGACCAAGCCCTTCGAGCCACCACTGACATTAGTGGATCGAAAGGCGGAGACACCCAGGAGGTGGAAGGTCTGGAACCGAACGTATCCAGGAATACAGTTTCGTCTTCGGTAGGGGCTAGGGCAGTCTAGGGCAGTCCAGTTCCCTCTCTGCTTAAGTATTTCTAGGATGTCCGAAAATGAAACATCTTCAGAGGGGGATCTCGGGGACCCTCCTGATTCATCCAAATTCGTATCCGAAGTGACAGACTCAGGGGAGTCAATGTGCTTCCTCTTGCAATTCCTCTTCCGAGGGGGCTCCTCTGAATGATCAGGGGAGGCCTCAGAAGAAGAGGAAACACTCAATGGGGTGCTCCACACTTGGGATCTGGAGGAGGGGTAGAGGTTGACGCAGGCACTACTGGGGACGGAGCCAGTGGGGTCGAAAGTGGAGCTGACTCAGAGGCCAGTACACTCCTCATGACATCGAAGGCGTCCCTGCCACGATGCAGAGAAGGCTCCGATTCCAAGGAAACTGGAATCCTCCTCCGCACCGAGGGAGACGGCTCTGAGGCAGATGTAGGAGCTGAGCTCACCTGCACCGACGCTCTGAGAGGGAGAACAGGGTCAGACAAGGGTCCGATGCCACTCGCCCCCTCGGAGCCGACGACAGAGTCTCAGCTCCCAGATCCCTCGACAGATGGCACCATCGAAGGGATCGGAGCCGACGACAGAACCGAAGGGGAAATCGTTATCAGTGCCGACAGTTCCACGATTCGAACCCCAACAAACTCCTGCTCCGAGCTCAATGGAGTCGGAGGAGGAACATCAATGGAAGCGGACGGAGCAGACACCTGTTGAGGAGGGCTGGACAACATTTTGGCCAGTGCCTGCAACTTCAACAACCTACTGACCACTCTCTCCACGTCATGATCAGAGAGCCTAGAAGACCGAGAAGAGTGGGAGGATCTGTGACTGCCGTCACTCTGTAACAGGGGAGACCGAGGAGCCAAATGTATAGACTCTAGGGACGGGGACCTCGGCCTCTTGTGGGTCCGCGAAGGCTCCGATGGTACTGGTGGAGCCGACGGGGAGGCAGTCTCCTCGGTTCCAGCTGGAACCGAAGTAGTAGGTAAGGCTTGGGCCAATGAGGGCTCCGAGCTGGGAGCCGACGATTTGGTCAGTTTAGGAGATTTCACTGGCTGAGTCTTGGCCGGTGAATCCTGGGGCTTAAGGAGACCCCTCAAAATAAGCTTATTTTTGCACTCCTGCAGAACCCTTGGGCTGAATACATGGCATACAGAACAAGAGTCCTGCAGGTGCACTGCGCCTAAGCAATAGACGCAAGAAGTGTGCCCATCTGTCAGAGACATTTTCTGACAGCATGAGTCACACTTCTTGAATCCAGACACCTTGGATTCTTTAGACATATCCAACTAGGATACTAAACTGACCAGCTCTTTGTATCCTATGCTGCAGGATCACAAAGAAAAGCTATCTCAAAACAGACCATTTCAAAATGGATAGGACATTGTATACGTTTCTGCTACACACATCATGGAAAACCGGTACCTGCTAGCATTAGGTCGCACTCCAGGGCTACAGCTACATCAACAGCCTTTCTCAGGGGGGTACCAACCAAGGATATTTTGGAAGCTGCAACTTGGAGTTCAGTGCACACCTTCACCAAACACGATCATTTACCTCTATACTCTAAAGCTAGAGCTGGCTTTGCCACTGCAGTTCTGCAGGGCCTTCTAGCTTCTCCAAACCCTGTTTAACTCTACCACCCATCTTTAGCTTTGGGATTCAACCCAAGTGTGATGACTGCAGCAGTGTAACACGATGACTATAGTACAATTTTGTACCTACCATAAATGTAGATGTCCGAGTGTTCACACTGCTGCAGTCCAGGTTACCCTCCCTCCATCCCCTCTGACCTAGCTGAACTATTCTATACCTTTCTATCTGATACAACCTTTGTGGTGTATTTGCTTGTAACTGAAGGTATTATTTGTATTTTCTTTACATGGTTTATTGGCAAAATGTATTGACCACCTACTGGGGGGCACCTGACATCTGGGGCAAGAAAAACTGAAGAAAATGGCATCGGATGCCTCTTATATACCCCTGGCGCACTGACGTCAGGGAAGAAGCAACAGCAACCGATGCCGGACCAAGACTTTGGAACTCTGGCCGACTGCGGGACCGCCTGACGGCAGAATAACCCAAGTGTGATGACTGCAGCAGTGTAACACAATGAACATCAGCAAAACAGTAAACAGACACTACCACAAAAAAACAAAACACAGTATACTACAGGTAAAGATAGTTTCTTTTTTTTAAAACAAAAAAACTAGGAGGTCTCTAACTTAAATGACTACCTCGAAATAGAAGAAGAAAAGGTTTAAACTAAAACGCTACAAGGGATAGAGGGGAAGGGGGGAGGGGGAGAACTCTCTAATTTAAACGAGTTCTAAGGGAAAAGTACAAATACACTGAACAACAACAAACTAGTTAGCGACTATATGTAAAACAATAAACTACCAGATAAACCCTAATCTGACAGAAGAAATAGCGCAATAAAACTTATACGAGCCTGAGCCAGTAACAACGAACCTCGCAGCTGAAGCGGCAAACGAGATCTGGGTAGCTAGCGCTAGGTATCATGGGATAAAGGGTAGCCTTGAGCCAGTAAACAGCTCTTGAGCTATAGAAGATGGCCGAGTCGGAGCAGAGGATCGGCTCCAATCCCAACAAGCAAGAAACGAAGGCGAGACAGACAACTTAACATCCGGGGTTACACCCTGCACCAAGGAGGCAGCCCCCAGAACAGAAGCCAGGGTTAACGCTACAAAGGCCAAGGTGCCGAGAGACATGGAGAGTTCCGAAGGAACCGAAAGAGTACCATGTATCTCAGACTCTACCACAGTCTCTCGACCCTGGGAGGTCTCCGGTGCCAAAAGCTCAAAGGTACTCAAGGTGGTTCTCGGAACTGGAGATGAAGACGTTACCAGAACTGAGACAGTCCGAGCCAGAAGAGTCAGGATCGAGGGCTCAGCAAGAGTTGGAGGAGGAGGGTATGGGACTGTCATAGGATAAATGCTCCCGATGCTGGTGTGGCTCAGAACAGAGGACAATCCCCTCACCTCCAGCAGCTGATCCACCAGTCTCATGATGTCTACCTCTGAGAGACTCTTTGTAGACTGAAAAGATGCAGTGGAAGAAGATTTAGGGGGTCTCACTTCCACAAAAGGAGCGTCTTTAAAAGGGTCCACAGATGGGGAAGTGCTTGGGAGCAGAGCCAGCCCTAATTGCTTCAGTACAGATGTATCAGTAGGTGCTGAAGAAGAAGCTGTCAGCTCCGAAGCCAATTTAAAACTAGTTCCAGTCAGATTCTCTGGTGCCGATGAACTCTTCAGTACAGAGGAAATTTTTGGTATTTTCCTTGATGGTTCGGAGGACCTTGGAACAGAGGAAGGCCTTTTCTTTGAAGCAGGTGAAGATGATGATGAAGTGGTGCTAGCTTCGGTCCTGGACTCAAAAATGGCCTTGTCAAATCCAGATTTAAGGAGTCATTTCAAAATTAGTTTATTCTTTCTGTCAAGATTTGGGTTGAAAACCCATGACAAATTGCACAGTTTTCCTGTAAATGAGTTTTTCCAAGGTAGTACTCACACAGAGTATGCCCGTCTGAACTGGGCATTTTGCCCTCACATTTTTTACACCTCTTAAACCCAGAGGTGCCTTTAGTGGGTTTAGAGGAAGAAAGTTTTCCTCGATACTTTGCCAGAGATGGCCTACATC